>NC_137009.1:16648382-16658382 GCF_032717465.1 Coenobita brevimanus
TGTCAAGCGGAGTCTGGGTACTAGCTGACCTCTCTCTACTCTCACTTCTGGAGCACAGGACCTCTCTCTGTCACAGCAAACTCTCGACTGACTGAGTCATGGGAAACAAAAGCGGAGCACTAGGCCGCATTTTTTAACGGTCGAGGCAAGCAGGGGCGAACAATAAAGAAATAATAGTATCGCTCAGTAGAGCACTTAGTGACGTGCATTAAATCGGTCACTTTTGAAACAGCAACGAATGTTTTGAAAAGTATACCCCGAAATGGAGAGAGAAACGGTTAACTGAGCGATACACAGTGAGTTTTCCACTAATAGTTCGTGGCTTCTCACAAAAGGGAAATGTCGCGAATTTGATTCGTGACATTACGCCCCTAAAAATTAAATTTTTTCCTTATGGGAAAAAATTTGTGGATATATATATATATTTATATATATATATATATATATATATATATATATATATATATATATATATGTACACATCCTAACTCAGTCACACAAGATTCACACTGTGGTGTGTGTGCTATCCTGCTACAGGAGAAAGTCGCAGTCGCTAGTGAGCGAAAAAAAAACTCGTATTTACGTTAATAGAAGCAAGCTTGAGAGAAAAACTCCGTGACGACGGTGAAAATCCTGTACTCAGGTCAAACTGAGCGAAAATTTGCTTTATTTACACCGACAACTAATTATTGTGTAGCGTGGTGTATGTAATACACGGTGTAGGTGTGACAGTTGTAGTGTAACTGTACCTACGTGTAAAATTACACAGTAAATAATAATATGGCGACAACGAAGGCAGAGGAGAAGAGGCGGCAGCGTGCGGCAGACGATCAGCTGGCCCGCACATCAAAACTGCTACACCCATTGCTGTACCTGCAAAACCAATTAAGGTGGAGCATCAAAAGTGTCTATGAGACAAAATTCTTATTATGTTACAATTACTCTCTCTGCCTAGCAATCAGTACATGCTACGAAAAGTACACTCTAGCTGAAGAATACAAGTGACAGCCTAAGCTTCGTACATTCGAGGTCGCCATTAATTATAGCACACGATTAGTGTCAGCAAGTTGAGAATCCCTGTGCAAACTCGGGTCTTCCATGACCTCGAACTGCACATGGGTCCTCAACCTGTGCCTTAACCTACATTACTTATATTAATATCGGGGAGCTGAGAATCCTTGTGCAAACTCAGGTCTTCCATAGCCTCGAGTCGCCTCTGCGGAGTTCTCACTTCCCCCTTTACCTACAGTACTTATATTAATATCGGGGAGCTGAGAATCCTTGTGCAAACTCGGGTCTTCCATAGCCTCGAGTCGCCTCTGCGGAGTTCTCTCTCGAACTTCCCCCTTAACCTATCTATCTATCTATCTATTGCCAGACGCCTCAATCCCCTTTGGGGTGGCCACAAACAAATCGCCTCCAAGTCGCCCTGTCCCCCGCCATTTCACTGCCCTGCTCCCAACTCACACCCCCCTCTCTCATATACCTCTCCACCCCATCCCTCCATCTCATCCTCGGCCTCCCCCTCCCTCTTCCCCCCTCCACCTCACTCACATACACTCTCTTTGTCAGTCTTTCACCCTCCATCCTCTCCACATGGCCAAACCACCTCAGTGTGTTCCTCATAACTCTTCCTATCACATCCACATCAACACCACAACGCTCCTTTATATCCTCATTCGTCAGCCTGTTTCTCCATGTGACTCCACAGGCTCCTCTTAAATAACTCATTTCCACTGCTCTCACTCTTGACTTATGTCCTTCCAACAATGTCCAAGCTTCACTTCCGTACGTTAGAGTTGGTATCACAATACTGTCATGTAGTAACTTTTTCACTTCCATGCTCACTTCCCTGTTTCTTATCACTGCTTTCAAAGACCCAGCAACCTTTCTTCCCTGCTGTACCCTTTCACGCACTTCACCCTCCAAACCTCCATCCTTACTCATCACACTACCCAAGTACTTAAACGTACTCACATTTTCCAATTCCTCACCATCCAACCTCACTGTACATTCACTAACTTCACCTCTCTCAAAGACCATCACTTTACTCTTCCCTACATTCACCTTTAGATTCCGTTTCTTACACACTCTTTCAAACTCATCCACCAAGCCTTGCAGCTCCCCTTCGTCTTCACTCAACAACACAGTATCATCTGCAAACAACAGTACAGGAAGTTTCCAAACACTATCATCTCTCACCAGGGCCACTCCAACATCCACTACCCTACCTTGTACCTCTTTTATTACCCCATCCATGTACAGATTGAACAACCATGGAGACATGACACATCCCTGTTTCAAACCAACTTTCAAAGAGAAAAATTCACTTAGTTCACCATCCACACGCACTGCAGCCTTCGCACCATCTAATCCATATATTCTTAACACTTTCTACAATCCTTGTCTATCCACCCTGTCATATGCTTTCTCCAAATCCATGAAAGCTGCATACAACTTCTTTCCCTTCTCTAGAAACTTTTCCACTAAAGATCTAAGAACGAATATCTGATCTACACAACCTCTTCCCTTCCTAAAGCCTCCCTGTTCTTCTCCAACTAATTTCTCTGTTCTTTCTCTAACTCTGTCTATAAGCATCCTACCATACACTTTTCCTATTATACTAAGTACTTATATTAATATCGGGGAGCTGAGAATCCTTGTGCAAACTCGGGTCTTCCATAGCCTCGAGTCGCCTCTGTGGAGTTCTCGAACTTCCCCCTTAACCTACCGTACTTTTATTAGTATTGGGGAGCTGAGAATCCTTGTGCAAACTCGGGTCTTCCATAGCCTCGAGTCGCCTCTGCGGAGTTCTCTCTCGAACCTCCCCCTTAACCTACGGTACATAATATGTATGTACAGGCTCTGGACATAATGTGTCCTGTGGGGCCAATGGGCGAGACGTCAGGTCTGCACCCACTTCACCATTACCCTGTCTCTCAACTGACTCAGAGATTACAGGTGTGGTTACAAATGGCACAGGAAGGACATGTCCCTGATTAGTGATGTTACTTTGACACACACTGCAGGAACAGACAAAACTATCTATGTCTCGTCCCATCCCTGGCCAGAAAAAGTCAGCTCGGATATGGCCCTGGGTCTTCCTTTTGCCCATGTGACCTCCTGAGGTTGAACAATGACCCCATTGTAACACTGCTAGGCGGTACTTGGCGGGAACGACAAACTGCAGTCGAACCTCGCCCTCGGGTGTTCGTGACTCATGGTAGAGCCGTCCTCACTTTCGAAGGAACCTGGCTTTTCCTCCCCATGAATACTTGATCACTTTACCCTCCAGCTTTTTGCGCACTGAGGCAAGTGTCGAGTCAGTCTGTTGCTCTTGGACAACATCTTGACTACGAATCAGATCTTGCGGCGTTGCGACGGTCAACGGAGTGACGCGATTTGGAGCCTTGGCCATGGCTCGTGTAACCACAGCAGCCGAAGTCTGAGTAGCAACATCTACGGCTCAACTATTTTTGACTCCGTGAATGTTGCCTACAATTAGGTCAAATAAAGGTTCTGGCATGACAACTGCAAGTGTCGTACCAGTATAAAATGGAGATGCCACCTGGATACATGCCTCAGGGAACAATCTCACTGATCCATCAATAAGGTTTGCATGGATCTGTCGACCTGTATACTGCTCAGGCCGAACTAGACTCTGCTAGACAGAGCAACCTGAGGAACCATTATCTCTCAGGACATTCACAGGAATGCCTCCCACAAACCCTGGCTGAACAAGGAAGGTACTATCACCTGTGGGAGGACCTGTGGAGGAAGCAGCTAGCCAATCATGTGCCTTGAGAATTATATTGGGAAGATGGATTATTGGCCATCTGTGGAGGGGGGTTCGCTGTCACTGTGGGACTAGTGAACTGTGGGGGAGTACCCATACTGGTAGGGACGTGACCACCGTGCTGCTGCTGAGGAATGAAGGCTGCATTCGCTTCCTGCCTCTTTTGAGCTGGTGGTGAAAAAGTTTGTCCCGACAGTCGGTTGCATGGCTGATACTGCTGCTGGTTAGGGTACTTGTTGTACCTCTTCCACTCAGGTTTCTGAGTATTTTGCCCCTGGTCCTTCCACTGCGGTTTTGGACCTTGGCCATTATTCTGAGAATGGCCTTGTTGCTGGGGTTCAGTCTGAGATGATTTCCCAGATTTATCAGGTTTTCTGTTCCAGGTGTTTTGCTTACGAGTTTGATACCCGTATGCAGTAAAGAATGCGTCAGCCTTTTCTGCCATTTGGCTGGCATCTTTCGCCTGGCAGATCTTAAGCTGTGCTATGAGCTCAGCAGGCCACGACCTCTCTAGCTGTGTACGCAGCATAAGGTCAATTATCCCCTCACACGTGGAAGGAGTTTCATCTTTCTCCATCCACTCATTTAAGTAAGCAGTGAGACGATCAAGGAACTGAACAGCTGTCTCCTTGTCTTGGAGACGAGCTCGCATGAACTGAACTTTGGCGTCGTCTACTGTGAGACCATACGCCTTAATGAGTGCAGCTTTCATCATCTCATATGTGAGATTGTCTCCACGAATTCTGTGGAGAATATCGAGGGCAGGGCCCTCAAATAAACTAAGAAATTGGTTCCGCTCGTATTCCCGTTGTTCTCGCTCGTATTCGCGCTCCTTTTCGCGTTCCTCATGCTGTTCTCGCGCTGCTGGTCCATATTATGCCGTGAGAGTATGTACTCTTTAATTTCATTTTTTTTTTTAATGCGAGGAAGAAGGAACCAAAGGCCATGAGCCCGCAGTAACAGTTCCCTCCAAGAGAAAAACAAAATACAATATAGAGCCAAATTCAAGATCCGATCATTTTGAGATGCCCGGACACACTGCGTTTGAAAGACTGGAGATCATAGGCAGCAGGAAATACAGACAGAGGGAGACAGTTCCAGAGCTGACCTGTTGCATAAATGAAAGACTGGGAGTAACGGTTAACTCTTGCATTAGAGAGCTGGACAGAAAAAGGATGAGAGTTTGCTGCCAGACGGGTGCTACGCCCCCGTCGTAGAGGTGGAGGAATGCAAGCAGACAGTTCAGAGGAGCAGTGACCATTAAAGTAGCGATAGAAAAGAGATAAAGATGCAACAGTGCAGCGAAGAGACAGAGGTTGAAGGGAGTCAGTAAGAGGGGGAGAGTTAATGAGACGAAAAGCCTTTGACTCCACCCTATTGAGAAGAGCTGTATGTGGGGAGCCTCCCCACACATGAGAGTTGTACTCCACACAGGGACGGATAAAACCCCTGTATAGAGTCAACAATTGTGCAGGGGTAAAGAAAGAGCGGAGTCGGCTTAGCACACCCAATCTCTTGGAAGCAGATTTTACAAGAGATGTAATATGATCTTTCCAAGATAAGTCCCGAGCAAATGAAACCCTGTAAAAACACAGCGGTAGCCATCGCGCTAATTTATTAAGCAAACCGAAACTGAGTACTGACTGCTTCGCAAACGAATACTAATAAACACAAGTAACGAGTACAGACACAAGCTAGTGGTGACCAGTCTTATCTAGTTAACTGGCAAAGATTAGAGCAAAAATGCAAATGACTGGGAAGACTCAATAATTAACGCAATGGGTATGGCTGCTACCCAGGAGCGAATAAAATCGTCTAGCGTTACCAAAAATAAAGTACTAAATAGAGTTAAGTACTCTATGAATTAATAAAGCAAAAATTCACTTGCTAAATTAACGGTAAACACCAGTAAACTAGTGCCTATAAACTTTAATTATAAATACCTAAATAAAAACGAGTGAGCACTATCTCGTGAATAGCTTTAGAGCTTGGAGCTAATATCGTCGAATGAGGTCGCCAATTGTCACGGGGTTTTTAAAATATCACGGGGTTTTTAAAATAAATGCTAAATATTATTTAATTGATAATAATATTCAATAATATTGAAGAGCAGGGACAATGATCGTCTTACTAAATCAAGCAACGATTACTTTACGCTGACTTCTTCGCACGATTCTCTAAGAACGAGAATTTATAAACTTCCTCAACAGTACACAGCAGAGACTAATTACTCAATTGTTGTTTCTTAGTACTGTTAGCCTCTGGAGAAAGTTACTTCACCCCTGACAATAAATAACTAATACTAATAATAATATCAGGCTCTTGCTGGTGCTTAACTCCTAGGAGGCACAACGGATTTTAAGTTTAATACAAGACTGGCCTAAGTACCAGTTATGAATAGCAAAACGTTTATGCAAGCTAGGAGCTATATGGAAAATAAGTTTAATTGTGGAGAAATGAAACAAGAGTTTACATTACATTAAGCTCTCAAGGAAAAGAACTGTTACATTTATTGATTACAAAATAAATTTAACGTTACACTTCAAATGAATTCAAATAAAGAGATCGTACTCACTCACTCACTCAAGCTAAATTCTTACGCCTAGGAAAAACACAACATGCGGCGCAGCCGGCCAGCATGTAAGGAAACAGCTCACTTAACTCTTAACCTAGGAAAATACAAAAAGGAAATACTGGTCGATGAATGCGGTGTATCACCCAAAGCTGGAGAGCTAAGGGTGGGAGCTTGGAGAAACTGTGTCAAGCGGAGTCTGGGTACTAGCTGACCTCTCTCTACTCTCACTTCTGGAGCACAGGACCTCTCTCCGTCACAGCAAACACTCGGTTGACTGAGTCATGGGAAACAAAAGCGGAGCACTAGGCCGCATTTTTTAACGGTCGAGGCAAGCAGGGGCGAACAATAAAGAAACAATAGTATCGCTCAGTAGAGCACTTAGTGACGTGCATTAAATCGGTCACTTTTGAAACAGTGACGAATGTTTTGAAAAGTATACCCCGAAATGGAGAGAGAAACGGTTAACTGAGTGATACACAGTGAGTTTTCCACAAATAGTTCGTGGCTTCTCACAAAAGGGAAATGTCGCAAATTTGATTCGTGACAAACCCATCTATCTGCTCACCAACCTACCCACTCAGCCACTGAGCTTAGACTACCAGCAGAATGACATGCAAGTTTACACACACACACACACGCACACACACACACACGCACACACACACACACACACACACACACACACACACACACACACACAGCTACCTTTATAGACTCCATATTTTTTCCATTTAATTTTTTTTTACACACATGGTTTGATCAGTGATTCTCAACATATGTCTCTGCCGTATCCCTTGAATTTTCAGAATATTTGTTCATACATCTTGTCAAATCCAAATCTTAACTTGGTGGGTAGATAGCCCATGTCCCATGGAACAATCGATTAGCTTTTGGGACCGATCCGGATCATATTCTAGATTCTGGATCCGGAAAACACTTTTTGTGAAACCCTAATCAGAGATGAGAAAACCTAATCCATTTCGAAGAGTGGTTTGGAAATTATGTTGCAGGTATCGGAGAGATGCGCTCCACTGAGTGCTCCTCTAGTACTGTAATGCAGTCTCTCATGTATGGACAGTTTCTGAAACAAAATGGCGTCTCGCTTTTTGTGCTTCTGACATAGATGGTTTGGAAAATGAGGAATTCCTCAGAAAATTCTTCTTTTAGCCTGTAATTGTGTATCGTCTTTAATAAAAGAAACATCATCATTAAATTGGAAAGTATGCAGTTGCAAACTACAGAGAAACTGTAGAATTCGTGCTAGTCGTGGGAACGGTTTGAACCGAGAACAGGACAAGTGTTCGAGCCGCAACTTCATGTAAATATCACTCATAATGACTTTCTTATGAATAGAATTCAGATTATTTTTTGCCACAGCAACAGCTTCATGGGAGAGTTAGGTTTCAGAAGAATAGATTAGCTCCTAATGTTATCTACTTTATATTCAATCGCATAGGACATTCATTCTCCCACACCAACAGTTTCATCATTCAAAGAGTGGTACGAGAACCTTCCCAAATAATATATATATATATATATATATATATATATATATATATATATATATATAATGTATATAGATAGATAGATAGATATAGATATAGAAATATACACACGCTTGTAGGGGTACGCTGCGTTGCCGGACCAAAAAGGCCAACACCCTAATCCTATTTGTTCTAGTTCAGTCTTTCATTTATACTCTAGAAACAACATGTATCTCTCATGCTTTTGAAGAAGGGTTATAAGAGGTCCAGAAACTTTCAATTTCAGCTTTTGCAGACTAATGCGTAGTATTTGTGCGCACTTGAATGACTTCAAAGGTCAGCCTCACATAGCCCATGTGCAAAATGAAGGTCATGTGAGTCTCCATGCCAAACATTGGTTAGCTGGGTATAGTCATTCGAACCTGTAGTACCAATGATCTCAAATGACCTCTGACCAGTGACCTCAAATGACCTCGGAAGTCAACCTCACATGGTCTGTGTCTGAACTGGAGGTCAAGTGAGTCTCCATGCCAAAATTTGGGCTGCAGGGATACCCGGCGTTTCCCGGGCCAAAAAGGCAAACACTCTACTGGCGACATCAAGTGGTCCAGATCTGAAGTTTGACTCCTTTAAAAACATCCTTGGGCCACCCTGATTCACAGTATATATGGATCTGGGGGTCTCTGACCCTTGGTTTGGGCGTGATTGAAAGACAAACAAACAAACAATGTGGCTCTTTATATATATATATATATATATATATATATATATATATATATATATATATATATATATATATATATATATATATATATATATATATATATATATATATATAGATAGATAGATAGATAGATATATATATAGATAGATAGATAGATAGAGATAGAGATATATATAGATCTAGATATTTATCTATGTATCTATATAACAATGATGATAATCCCTCTGAAAACATTATCAAGTTAATTAAATTGTGCATTGTGAACTCATCTTTTACCTTTGAAGGCAAATTTTACACACAAAAATTTGGTATGGCCATGGGTAATCCCCTCTCCCCAATTCTGGGAAATATTTACATGGAATACTTTGAGAAACATTTACTGACCTCCATAAAGGAGCAAAACATAGTTTGGCTCAGATACGTTGGTGATATCCTGTGCTTCTGGCCTAACAGTCTTCCCATTGATGAATTTCTCCTGAAATTAAATTCGTTAGTTCCATCGATTAAGTTTACTCATGAGATGGAAATGGATAATGAATTGCCATTTTTGGATGTAAAAGTTATCAAGGAACAAAATGTTTTGAAGACTAAGGTATACAGAAAACCTACAAATAATGTCATATGTGCATTACTATTCAAACCATCATATTAATGTAAAAAGATCTGTGTTCATATCCAGGTACTTAAGAACATATAGAATTTCAGACCCAGAAGTTTTAGATGATGAACTAAAAATGATTCAGAGTATTGGAAAGACGCTAAAATAGCCACAAAGCATACTAACTCAGTGCCACAATACAGCCTAGAAACGATTCCTTGAAGTGAAAACTAATAAGCCAGATGGCCAGAACGTTCAAAGAACCCTTGTCCTCCCCTTCCATGAAAATTGTCATGATGTTGTTCACATACTTAGGAAGCTTAATATACAAGTAGTATTCGAATATGAGAACACCATAAAAAAAAAAAAATCATCAAGAACAGTCCTTTCAGTAATTCAGGCGTTGTTTACAAAATCCCGTGAAAAGCTGTAACAAATTTTACATAGGACAATCTGGAAAAAATTTGGAAACTAGAATCTCACAACATAAATACAGTGTAAAGACAGCCCAACAGAGTAGTGGTTTATTTCAGCACAAAGGATCCAGTGATCACCATATTGACTGGGCAGGCTCTAAGATTCTAGCAAGATCAAAAAATTTAGATGAAATATGAAAAGAATGTAAACATGAGCTATGGTCATTTTAAGTGTGATAAAGTGTTAACTGAATTAATTTTAAAGCAATATCCCCCAGACTAACAACTAATTGTTCCCTGTCATCTCCTGGTAGTGTAGTCACACCTGTGTGGGACACACCTAGCATTGATCCTCTAGGTCTTAAGTTAAGCAGCAGTATTTATCCCCTCCTCCTCCTCCTCCTCCT
>NC_137009.1:16663382-16843382 GCF_032717465.1 Coenobita brevimanus
AGAAAGAAATCAGGTAAGTGAGAGTGCCATACACCTGGAATTGGCTAATTATCACCTGACAACACCTCACGTGCACTCGTTCGCTAATTTTCGCTGTTTTTTTCCCCTTGAAATATGCCGTATAATCTATTTTCGTAATAAATATACATGTAAGGAGAGAAGGGAGACGCCTAAGTGATATTTACATTCACCTGGAACTACCTAATTTATAATGTATTGTCTAGATTTCCTGCCAATCATATCAGTGCTACACAAAGCTGTTTCAAGATTTAACATTGGTAGCTCTGATTATATATCTCCTAAGTAGGCCTCTAATCTATTTTTGTAATAAATATACCTGTAAGGAGGGAAGGGAGAACCCTAAATGATATTTACATTCACCTGGAACTACCAAATTTATAATGTATTGTCTAGATTTCCTGCCAATCATATCAGTGCTAGACTTAGCTGTTTCAAGAAGTAATATTGGTAACTCTGAATAACCCCTAAAGCAGGCCTCTAGGCTAGCTGGCCTGGCAACTGCGTTATGAGTGTAGTCTCATATTCCGAAGTGAGAGGACGTATGTTTCATCTTGCTGACTTCAAGGCCTTTTTTCACCCCCATGCAAATGGCTCTGTGACCTTTACCCCCTACTAAACCTCGTGTGGAAAGAGGTAAAGGGCTGACAATTGATAAAAGAGTGACTACGATCTTTCTATTGAGTAAAACAGTGCAAGTGGAATTGTAAATAATGTGTAAATAATGTGTAAACAGCAAGTGAAAGTAATGAATGTAAATATACGTGAACAATGGAAAATAGTTTTATAAGTTATTTCAAGTGACAGTGCATAACACTGTAAATAAAATAGAAATGTAAATAACGTAAATAAAATAGAGAACGTAAATAGAAATGTAAATGAGTAGTATTATAAGAATACGAGTATATACCCTAGGAGTAATGAAAGTGAAAGTTTCACTCTAGCATGTCTGAATGCTATGAGTTATGAGAGTGAAGATGAAAGTGACATTCACTCTCAATGCCAGTATACAGGACGAGAAAGTGAATGCTACGTATTTTACTGAAAGAAATTGAATCCCTACAGTGACAATAAACTAATACTACTGAAGGAAACATATGGATAAAGACTGTAGATATATATAAGTGTTATATAGTAATAGAAATATAAAGTGTGAGGGGTTTTATGAATAATAAATGACAGACTACCATGAGCGAACTAGTGCCAGTGCGACGATCAGACGCGCTCGTAATTTCCATTGCTTTCACAGTGTTTTTTTTTTTTAGTATGGAT
Source organism: Coenobita brevimanus (assembly GCF_032717465.1). Lineage (NCBI taxonomy): Eukaryota > Metazoa > Arthropoda > Malacostraca > Decapoda > Coenobitidae > Coenobita > Coenobita brevimanus. The sequence continues at coordinate 16,664,673 of NC_137009.1, forward strand.
CCCAAACTACTTGAAAATTGTAGAATAGTGTTTATAGTGTTTGTATCTGGCTGTGGTAATCATATTACGGGTTGTTGGGAAGTGTAAAGTGGAGACTTCGTTACCCTACTTCAGAGGTCTCCACAAGTCCTACGGTAACCGACGAAGGCTCAACAATCATTCCAGGAGAAAGCTGAAGGTATGTGCCATAAGCATATGTAATTTTATTATTCTAGGACTAATAACTGATTTTTGGCAAATATTTTTTGAGAGTCTGTCGGAGCCCAAATAACCCCGCGGCACACGCAAGTAATTGGTAAACAAGCCCGCGGTGTAGGGGTTAACAACCATTGAAGACATGCTTATGGACTATCAGGGGGTCAGACTGAAACTGAAGAGTGACTAAAAAAAGAACCAACTGTTGCACAGGTGTCTGATGTCCTGGCTGTCAAAATTAAAGAAATTTGGACCCGAGCATCAATACCTACTGTATCATCAACCTGCATTATACAGCTGATACGAAATCACGATAAATACCTCAAACTTGTGAGATACCTAATGTCGAAAAGAAATAAACAGTATGAACAGAAAGTCACCGAATTCAAGGAGCAAGCCAGAAAGATTTTCGACATTGCAGCATGCAAATGTGCTAACCATTCATCATGTTCGTGTGCAAAGTCTTGCAAAATTCAATTTCTGAATTGTCTTTTCTTCAAGATCAACGAATCACACTTAAGATGATGATAGGGCCACTGGACAGCATAGCTACAAAGAGGTTACAGGAGCGTCTGAGAAGAAAATCGAAGGAAAAAGACAGGCCAGCCCATAATCACCTTGAAACTAGTGCCAGTTCATCAGCATCAGAAAAAAATTAGAGCAGCTTTAGCAGTTCTGCAGATGAACCTGGTGAAAGCACAGATAGTGACACTGAAATATTATCTGCTGCAGTTGCATCTACTTTGCAAGCATTACACCCTTCTACTGCTGCATGTACATCTCAAGCAGCATCACAGCAGAGACGTCGCTTAGAGAATACTACTAGGGCTTCAGAGCGACATGCGGTTTCAGACAGAGCAGTGGCAGAGATTGCATCTGCAGTCTTGGAAGACTATGGCATAGTAACATCTGAGGACTACAGTGATGTCATCGACAGAAGCAAAGTTAGAAGGGAATGGCAGAAGTATTGTGAAACCATCCATGCTGAAACGGCAAGTCTTACTGCTGAAATATAGGGCCCATATTATGATGGCAGAAAGGATAAAACATTGATTCTTGAAACAGTTGAGGGCACAACTCACTGGAGAGTGACTATAGAGGAACATATATCACTGGTACAGGAGCCTGGCTACAACTATCTCGGTCACATTAAAACTGAAAGTAGCAGTTCTGGAAGCATAAAGCTGGCCATCATCTATTCTCTTGGTGGAAATAGCTTAGATGTTCAGAAGCTGGTGGCAGTTGGGCGTGATGGCACTACAGCGAACACAGAGAAGAAGGGTGTGTTACAAGACTCCTTGAAGAGCATGTCAAACGTCCTCTGCAGTGGTTTGTTTGCCTTCTTCCTTCAAATGAACTTCCTCTATGTCATTTGTTTGAAAATCTTGATGGTTGCAGGACAGGACCAAGAAGTTTCTCAGGGCCAATCGGTTCTTTATTGGCAATTTGTGAGGAAATGTCAATTATTGCTTTTAAGCAAATAGCATGTGAATTTCCGGATGTCAACGTTGCACATTTGAGATGAGATCAACAATATTTACTGGATATCTGCCAAACAGTAATCACTGGCATTTGCTCTGCCTCTTTGTCACATCAACAGCCAGGAAAATTCGTTATGTCCCATTGGGTCACATTGGCCAATCGAGTTTGGTGTTTGTATGTTGCGACAGAAAGGCCTGGCAATAATCTCAAAACAATTGCTGAATTCATTCTGAAGGTTTATGCTCCAGTCTGGTTCACGATCAAGTCTAAACCTTCATGCCAGGATGACTCTAAACACATGTGGATGCAGATTATGAGGCACGCTACCTGTTGCAAGATCTGAAAGCTGTTGTTGATCGAATGATTCAATGAAATGGCTACTTTGGCCACCCTGAAAACATGTTGTTGACCATGGTAACTGACGAGTGACAACATATCAGGGAGCTGGGCGTTCAACGAATCATGCAAGCTCGAGCCTCCAAGACACGCCAATGTAGTATCATGGTATCATATGTTTTCAAGTACCATCTGTCAGTCTCAATGCCGAGGAGTACACTGATTTGATTAACTTGCAGAAGTGTGCCCTGACTGAACCTCCAGTCACAAAATCAATCTCTGATGCTGACCTGGAAAGTGTGGTTCATAACGAAACAACTCTTGCCACTGAAATTCCACGTTTTACATGCCATACATTAGCAGTGGAACGGTAAGTAAAGGCAGTCACAGGCATCAATGGCTGTAGCTGTTGTTGAACAAGAAGGAAGGGATGGCTTATTCGAGCAAAAATACATACTCGAGCTATCATGCCAACATTTAACACTAGGAGTGAATATTACATCACACAATATCGGTTTAGATTTGTAAGTGTTGTGCTTGCTGGCTTAACCCTAGAGTACTAAACTTGGGTATAATATTCCCGATGGGCATGACGTCATTCGCGTTACACAGTGATCCCCCCAAGCCAGTGTGCTGGGACCCTCAGTACCCTCAGGGTTCCCCGAGTGCTCAAGGAGGTAGGTCACGTCGTGCTGCTGCTTAGCTGGGAATAGTCCATTGTGATGGGTTTTGTTACACTGTACCTGAGTTTAGTGATAACCGACCAGTGACATACTTGGGTATATTATACATGGGTTTGGTGCTAATAACCCCCTTGGAGCAGAGCCAGAAGTGCTTGGAGGGGTTTGAGGAAGTTTGGGGTAATTTGATGGATTTTTTTTCTTTCCCAAAAATTTGGTGACAATTTTACAGTGTTGGATGTTTTTTCTGAATTTCCCTAAAATACCTAATTTATAGTAATTAAGTGTTACTAAAAGTTTAGGTAATATTAAGATGTCTTAAATTTAGTGTGTAAGTGATAGCTTTAATAAAATTGCATATTTACTATTTTTTTGTTTTTATTTTCCAAACTCGGGTATAATATACCCATGTTTAGTTGGACTGTAACAGGCATTGAAGTTTAGTGGTCTAGGGTTAAGCTGCATATATTGGGTCATGTACCTTAGTGCTTTGCATATTATAATGTATAATTGTTTATTATACTGTACAATACAATGAGTGCCAAGGACTTGTGCCACTTGTGTCACTGGTTGGTAAAAAACAGATGGTAGAGGGCAGAAAATTATGTCCTATTTCAATAAATTTTTATATAATTAATTAGTAATAGCACTGGCATCTTTGGGTAGGTAATCCAGTAAATCCGTGATTTGATTTTTGATCCCTGTTTTCACCCAACCCTATAAATCACCTCTGCATGCATACACCTCATCAACCCCAATTGATTTCTCTTTTTCAGCCACTTCCCAGCGCTCTTCACTGGTGCAAGTGTCACGTTTCCTAGCATTGCATTCCTTCTCTGCACACCATCCAAACCAATCATGTTTCCTGCTACTCTGATGTCTCTATTCCCATTCATCAGGCTTTCAAAATATTCTTTCCATCTGGTCCTTACGACATCCCCATGGGTTAATAAGCTACCACTTTCCTTTCTGCTATCGCTTCTACATTTCTGCACCTCTTTCCAGAGTAGCTTCCTATTTTCAGAGTAGTTTTCATTCATTTTTCTTCCTAGATCATTATTTACCTCCTTCTTTATTCCTCTTCACTTGTCTCATTACATGCTTCTTGCTATCAGTATATTTAATTCTTATTTCAAATGAACCCCTGTCCTGTAACCATTCTAGCCTCTTCTTCCTCGTTTCCTTCACTGCTTTCTTAACCTCTTTATCCCATCATGCCATACCATTCTTCTTTGTTGTTACTCTTGCCACACTACACACTGCTTTTGCATTTCTAACTAAGCAATTACTATATGCATTCCATAGGCTGTCCAGATCCATTTCATTCCAATTCACTGCTTCTAACTCCTCCCCTACTTTGATCCTGTATTCATCTGCCATTTCTTTGATCCTCAGCTTTTTGATTTTCAGTCTTTCTCCATGACTGCTCCTTTCTCTCCTGGTCCACCTCACTTCTCGCAACTTGCATACCACAGATCCTGCATACCACAATCATATGATCTGACAGATCTCCACATCGTCATCTCACGGCCCTTGTATCGGAAACCAGTCCCTGCATCGACCTCTCTACAAGCACGTAATCAACCAGGCTCCTTTCAACACGATCTTCATTCCCTCAGAATCATGCATATTTATGTGCATCCTTCTGTTTGAAAAATAAGTTACAAATGCACAACCTCCATTCCTGAAACATATCCTACAGTCGCTTTCCTTTATCATTTTCTCTTGCTATTCCATTACAACCCATTATGTTAATTTCAGGATAAGTGCCTAGTCCTCCAGTCATATCGCCCATTACGTTCACTTCTTAGCTCCTGGGCATTTCTCCCACTGCTTCATCCGGCTCATCCCAAAACCTGTTTTTCTCTCTCTCACTCCTGTCCTCACAAGGTGCATATGCTACAATCAACGCCACTTCCACCATCTCAAACTATATATATATATATATATATATATATATATATATACAGTAGTGCACCAACTTTCGATACAGCAGGATTCGCAGAATCCACTTTCGCGGCATGCACCAAAAATTCCCTAACTTCCACTTTCGCTTGAAAAAAATCGATTTTCGCACACAAATTTTGGGTTTGGGACAATATTTTGAACTTTGAATTTCCTGCACCGCCCGCCCGCAACCCACCGCCATCTTGAATGACGTCATGTCAACACTCTGTCCACCCATTCCCGCCATTGTGTACGAGCGTGTTAGCTCCATTGTGTTGGATTCTCACGGTTCAATGGCCTCTACTATACCTGGTAGTGTGGGGAAAGGGCCTGGTGGTGTGGGGGTAGAGCCTGGTGGTGTGGGGGGAGGGCCGGGAGGCAGTGGTGGTGATAAAAAGTGGCCAGGACATTCAAAGTCGGCCAAGGCTAAAAGAGAGTATCATGTTGGAGTGAAGAAACGGCAGTATAATAATGAAATGAAAAGGAAGATAGTTGAGCACATGGACAAGGGCGCAAAAAACAGTGAAATCTGCCGTATATTTAACATCCCAGAATCGACTGTGCGTAGTATGAGGAAACAGCATGGTGGTAGCGAGGCAGCAAGAGGTGGCGCCAATACGTCTGGCGTGGCTAAATAAGCCCGCCATGCGCCTCGGATACTTACCCCCAACATCCATTAAACACCTCAACCTGGTCTCTGTGGTATGTTTCTCCTCATATAATGTGTACTGTACAGTTTTTATTGTTTCTATCTCACAATGCAATGTACAATAGTGATTTGATGTACTGTATTGCAAGTGAAAATGAAAATCTGATGTCTATCTATCTATCTATTGCCAGACGCCATAATCCCGTAAGGGGTGGCCACTTGACTTTGAGTTACCTATTTTACAGGGAGGGGCACTAACCCTCCACCAACCCACTTGTTGACACGTAGGGAGCACGTATGGGTTGGTTATATGGTAACCACCCAGCGTTGTAAATGGTTTCTTGGCTTACAGGAAACCATTTGGCTTGTCACTCAATGTAAAGCCACCTGTAAAGGAAAGAAAAGCAATAAGAATTGACAGGAAAGATGGGAGAAATAGGAAGAGAGGAGGACAGACACAGAAAAAGAATGATAAAGGCTATGGAAGAGGTAGGTAGCACTACATCAAGTGAGTGGATGATGGTCGCCACCACCTACCAGATAGGTGATACATAAAAAAAAAATGCACCTGGCCATCATTCCAGTTGGCACACTTCAACCACTAGTTATACCTCCAGCCCTCAGCTATTTATACATTACATTTCCATCCACCACAATATTTAAGATGAAGCTGAATGACAGTCCCATGACCATCAGGCTGCCATCTCTCCAACCCACCTCTCTCTCCCATCTCTCCACCTCAGTAACATAAATGCTTGAAGTCACTCTCTCATTCTCCATTTTCCCCACACAGCCAAACCATCTCAGGGCACTTCTAACACTTTCCAACACACCTACATTCACACCACAATGCTCCTTAACCCGAGGCGTCCCGGTAACGTACGGATACATTGCCACGTTGTGTCACAGTGACACCCTACAAGGTATCCATACGTTTTGCTGTTGCAAGGTCTGTCATTTGCACATTTTTCAAGTTTCACAGGTGATTTTTGGTAGGCATATGTGGGAGACCTTCCTCTACCCAACGCCAGGTGGAGATAATGCCTGGCCCCACCTGACCCCGCTCCCCCCCGCACGCCATTTTCTCGGCAACTCACCTGTTAGCATTGACCTGACCAGTAAAGACATGTTGCACCACGGCCTCACCAATGACGAAATTCAAGACAAAAGTGATTCCTGAGGTGGAGGACAAAGGAAGAAATAAGCCAGAGGAAGAAACAAGCAGAAATGATGAGGCGGTACTTTTGTAAAAGGTGCCATTTGTTACTTTAGGATAACCGGGAACCAATTAGCCTTTTTGCCATAAAGACAATGCCCCAATTTTCGCTAATTCCACTTTCGCGCATTATTTTTGGACCCAATTAGGCGCGAAAATTGGTGCCCCACTTATATATATATATATATATATATATATATATATATATATATATATATATATTTATAAATATATATATATATATATATATATATATATATATATATATATATATATATATATATATATATATATATATATATATATATATATATATATATATATATATATATATATTTCTGTGCGTGACAGAAATAAATGGAGAGAAATTGTGAATGAATAAGTGATGACGCAGCCCTGAGGGGATATTCTCCCGCATTTGGTCTGATCAGCTAGTCAGGTCAGGTGCGGGTAAGGGGATGGGTCTGTTATGATGTGGCAGGGGTAAACCAGTTCTGCTGTCGGGCCCTGCTGTGGATGTCACTGCTTGCATTGCGCAGTTGACCCTTGTGCGGTGTGATGCGGTGAGGATCTGTCCGTTCTCCCCTTTGGGGCTAAGATGCGAATGAATGTGTTTGAATGGATGAGTAAATGGAGAGTGAGTCGTCCTGTCTCGGCTACCTCCCTTTCCTTGGGGGAAGCAGCCTAGGTATATAGATAGATAGATATATATAGATAGATAGATAGATGCAGCTATCCATCATCCAATCCTACATTGCCGCATGAGGAGCGTAGGAGCCCGGGACTAGGCAGTTCGTCCCGACATTTAAGATGAGAGTGACAAACCTCACTCATCCCCTAGTGGCATTACATGAGCGATCAACCCCAACCACCCTTTAGGTATAAACCTTCACTGGCTCAATCCGATTGGAGCACAATAATTATCCATTAAACCAACATGCGCCAAAATTTGGTTATATGGTTACCACCCAGCATACTAAATGGTTTGCTGGTGTACAGGAAACCATTTGGCATGTCACTGAGTGTAGAATCACCCACAGGCAGAAGTAAGAGGAAAGAATGAAGGAAAGAACGACAGAAGAGAGAGTGTAAAGTTACCCGTAGGCAGGACAAGGAAAGGATGAAAGAAAGGAAGAGAGAAGAGGATGGAAGGAAAGAAGGATGGAGGAGAAGAAAGGGCAGATACCAGACAGCAGCACTACATCGAGTGAATTGATGGTGACCACCTCCTCCTACCACCTATATATATATATATATATATATATATATATATATATATATATATAAAATGTGTGTGTGTGTGTGTGTGTTAGGTAAGGGTGCCCATCATTCACCCACTTAGTGTAATGATATTCATGTTTTTGGGTATCTCTACAACGAGTGGCAAGCCAAATGATTTCCTCTCAACCAGGAAAGCATTTACAATGCTGGTTGGAAACCTTATAACCAACCAACACGTGTTCCTTACGTGACACAAGTGGGTTGGCTGAGTGTTAGTGCCCCTCCCCGGAAATCAACTAACTAAAAATATGAACAAGAAGTCTCGGACCAGGGCTGACCAAAAGGTGAAGACTAAGGGCCGAACAAAGGATACGATACGGATGGCGAATTTCGAATGTAAGAGGTGCAAATGATGAGGTGAAAGGAAGAGAGATTGTCTAGGTGCTTGAGGGTGCAAAAGTGAATATATGCTGGTTAACGGAAACTAAATGGAGAGGTGTCGAGAGTGTGAAAGAATGGGAATATGGATGGGGTATTTCCATAGGAGTAGGTGAGAATGAGAGAGCAAAAGAAGGAGTTAGTACTGTTGTGAGTAACAGATGGTAGGAGAATATAAGAGAGTATGGATCAGTTGGGTTGAGGATTGTGTGGGTGAGATTGAAAGTTGGACTACAAATCCTGACGATTGTGTGTGTGTGTGTGAGCCAACGCAAGATCGTGCAAGGGGAGTGAGATAAGATTTCTGGACAAATGTGGAAGTGTGCAAGGGAAAGTTTGGAAGGAATGAGAGAGTGTTTTTGATCTGAGATATGAATGGAAAAGTAGGGAATATGAAGGTGGATGGAGTAGTTGGTTAATGAGTTGCGCCTGCAAAGATGGAAGAGAATGGCAGTGCTTTAGTGGACACTTGTCCCGGGAGGGGTTTGGTGATGGCTAATACCCTCTTCAGGCAATAACTGATCCACAGGTATACATGGCACATGATGTGAAATGTGGGTGGTGACCTGAATGAATGGAAGGCGATGCTTGATTATGTGTGTGTGGATGAAAGGATGAGAAGCTGTGTAATGGATGTAAGAGTATATAGAGGTTGGGTGAATGGACTTGCTGACCCCCACTTGGTGGTGGTCAAAATTGAAGTCCAAATAAAATGGAGAAATAGAAGAAGGGAAGGACAGGAGGAAGTAGTACATGCAAGGAGGGTGGAAAAGTTACAAGAGGATGGAAAAACGGCAGAATATAAGAGGGAAGTCGAGGAGCGATTGGGTAAAGAAAGATTGGAGCAGATGGGGGACGTGGAAGGTGTGTGAAAGATATTCACAAAATAAATGCGTGCAGCATGTGAGGTGGTGTGGGGGATGAAGAGACGACGAAAGGGCTGCAGGGAACAGCATGGTTGACCGAAAAGGTGAGAGAGGCTGTGGCACAAAAGAAGAAAGCATATAGTGAGAAGATAAGAAATAGAGGCATGGAAGAAGCAGAAAGACGGAATAGGGAATTATACACAGAGAGGAAAAGAGAGGTGAAAAGATTAGTAAAAAGAGAGTAGATAAGGAATTTGGAAGGAACTTAATTGTAAAGTGGAAGCAATGTTCGAAATTGTTCTATAAAGAGGTAAAGATAGTTATCCAAGGTGCCAAAGAAGTTAGCTGGGAAGTGAAAGATTAAAATGGTAGATTACTAGTGGAGAAGGAAGAAAAATTGAGCAGTTGGAGAGAACACTTCAAGGAATTGTTAAACATAAAGAATGAAAGTAATGCAAGTATAAGTGGCTGGGGAATGGCTGGGAGAAGGAGGGATGTGAGAAAACGGGAAGAAATCAGTATGATAGAAGGTCTGGAGGCAATGAAGAAAGTTAAAATGGGGAAAGCCCCAGGAATTGATGAAGTGTGTGGTGAAATGCTGAAGCATGGGGGATAGATAGTAGTAGAATGGATGTTGAATATGTGCAGATTGGCTTGGGAGGAACGCAGAGACTGAGAGGACTGGAAGTCAGGTATAATTATTCCCCTGTACAAAGGAAAAGGGGAAAAAGGACTGTGTGGTAATCATAGGGATATTTGTCTTCTTAGTGTAATAGGAAAAGTATATGGTAGGATACTTACTGACAGAGTTAGGGAAATAACAGAGGAATTAGTTGAAGAACAGGGAGGTTTTAGGAAGGGAAGAGGTTGTGTAGATCAGATATTCATTCTTAGATCTTTAGTGGAAAAGTTTCTATGTAGAGATTATATAGGCATTAGTACATATTTCATAAACACAATGTACAGGATGTAGTGTCTGCTGGAGATGTACAGAGATCTTCACTAGGAATGTCAATCCACATAATGTCAATCCTAAATCTTGCTGTCCCAGACAATCATGAATCCTTAACCATATGATGTATCTCAAACATCCTCGTAGTCCAGATGACCAAGAATTTCATGACGTATTCAAACACGTGGAGTAACCAGCCCTAGTTGGTTAGTCCACGTGAATGGAAATGTACTGTACTAGACACTACATCACACACACACACACACACACACACACACACACACACACACACACACGTTCTCCAAGCTGTATATAGTGTCGGAGAGATTCCCTTCAGATCAGAAAGGGTAGGGAGGGGCTAAATAGATGGCCTGGCATTAGAGTTATTAGGCCGTCATGCTCCCTTATGCTAAAACTCACTATTAGACTAGTACAATTTTCAGAAAAGTGGCTGTTTAACCCGCGGCGTCCCGAGGACGTACTCCCACGTCCTCACGTTTTGTCACAGCTAATCCCGAGGACGTACTTCAACGTCCTGCAATTGCAAGGTTCATAATTTCCACAATTTTCAATTTTCGCGAGTCATTTTTGGTATGTATACACGGGACACCTTCCTCAACAAGATGCCAGGCAGAGACAATGCCTTACCCAGCATGACCTCCTCCCCCCCCCTGCAGGCCCTTTTCTCAGCAATTCACCTGTTATCAGTGACCTGGCCAGTATAGTCATGTCATGCCACGGTACGAAATTCAGAGCCAGAGTGATTCCCCAATCAATGACAATGTGGAGGACAAACTTTACATAGCATTAGAGGAAGAAACAGTTAGAAATGATGATCAGGTAATGTGGCAAAAAAAGGTCAGGTATTAGTGAGTGAAACAATGCTTATAATGCCTATATTACTGCTTGAAAACCAATATACTCTTGTACTACATATAAATTCATAACAGTAAATAAATAAATACCGTTTATGAGTGGTGTGAAATAGTTATCCTCCCATAGAACTCGTTTTCTTTGGTGCCAGCCTGATAGAAAACCCAGTAAGGTAAGGAGGCTCTCCTACCTGTAATGAGTATATTAAACCTCAGGTGAGCGATTTCTCTATGAATTTTCGATGTTTCTCACCAAAAGCGAAAGTTTTAGCAAAAAAAAAAAGGGTCGAAAAATGGTCGGGATTGGGGGTTACCAGTGTTCAAAAAGTGGTCGGGACGGGGCGGGTTAACCAGCGGCGTCTCGTCGACGTTCTTCCACGTCCTCACATTTGGTCACTGCCAATCCCGTCGAGGTACTTTAACGCACTGCAATTGCAAGGTCCATAATTTCCACAATTTTCAAAATTCATGCGAGAATTTTGATTCACCCACCTACCGAAGCCTCCCCTACCTGCTACCAGGAAGGCAGCATCCCAGACCCCGCGTGACCCACGCGCACCCTTGTCTCAGTCACTCACCTGTTAGCAGTGACCCAGGTCAGACATGGCGCGTAAAGGTCTCTCAGATGACGAGATACAATCTGCCCTGGATGCCTTCACTGGAGATAGTGATTCTCCACTTGATGACGATGTGGTGGATCGAGATTACATGCAGCTTGAGGAGGAAATAACAAGCAGTGATGAGGAAGTCCCTTCGCCCCGGAAAGAGCGGTATGTCACATATTGTAAGGCAAGGGAAGGCCAGCCTGCACCCAAAACACCTGCATGGACCTCTCTCCATCCCCTAGAGAGAGATTCTGATGAGGACGAGGACGAGGACGAGGACGGCAGCTTAGAACGTGATGTTGCCTCGTGGTTGGGGAAGGAAAAAATCTCACCCCGAGGATCAGAAGGCAAATAAGGTATGGTCCTAGTGTTTTGTCTGGGGAAGGCGAAAGTGGTGTTGTGGGAGTGCGGGGTGAAAGGGAAAGTGGTGTTGTGGGAGTGCGGGATGAAAGGGAAAGTGGTGTGGCGGGAGTGCCGGGTGAAAGGGAAAGTGGTGTGAGGGAGGCAGCACGAGCACGTGGTGCACGTAGGCCTAGGGGAGAGGAGGTGGAGCCACTCCCCAGCACGTCTTTCGCCTCACAATATTCCCAAACTTCCTCCCCACAGCCCCAGGATGTGGGGAAAGGAAGGAAAGGGAAGGGAAAGGGAAAAGGAAAAGGGAGAGGGAAGAGAAGTGCGAGTGATGAAGGGCGTCGCTCTCCACCTCCCCAACCTCCCCCACCACCCTCACCTCCCCACCCTGACGAAGGCGACGATGGGGACGAGGCTGGAGACGGTAGTGTCTTGTGGAACTGGGAAGATGGGAGTAATTTTACTCCCATCATTCACCCTTTCACTGAGGAGTGGCAGTCTGGTTGCACGGCTCCAGGTGTGCATGTGGTTTCCACTAGGGTGGATTTCTTCCACCTGTTCTTTGGGGAGGCATTTGTGGGGCACATAGTGGAGCAGACAAACCTATTTTCACGAACACAGCGCCATGAAAGTGAACGTCTGGGTACAACGAGCAGGCATTCCCAGCAATATGACTATCCTGTGACAATTTCTGAAATGTTCTTATTTTTTGCCCTGGTTCTCTTGATGGGTGTTGTCAGAAAAAATCAAATACCGGCATACTGGACCACTGACCCAATGACCATCACACCTTTCTTTGGAAAGGTGATGAGTCATAATAGATTTCAGCAGATTCTCGGCCGCCTCCACTTTTTTGATGCAGAAGATCCAGCTAATGCTAATAACACTGATAAAATGAGGAGAATTAGGCTTGTATTTGATCATTTACGGGAAATGTTCCACTCCTCATTTTATCCTTACAGAGACCTTGTCATAGACGAGAGTCTTGTGTTGTGGAGAGGCAATATTTCCTTTGGCCAGTACATACCCAACAAGAGATACCGTTTCAGGTTCAAGGTCTTTGTTATGTGTGACTGTAAGACTGGTTATGTGCAAGACATAGTCTTGTACACGGGCGCACAGACAGATATAACAGAAGATCGTAGTATAGGACTCTCAGGGGCCGTGGTGAAGACAATGATAGAGGAGTACCTTCATCGTGGTCATGTGTTGTTCCTGGACAACTGGTACACTAGCCCTCTTCTCGCTCGGTTCCTCCACCAACACGACACCGGGGTCTGTGGTACAGTCAAGAGAAACCGTCGCCATATGGTCAAGATAGGGAGGAAATTTGACAAGAATGAGGTGGTTTTCTTCCAGGCAAATAATATCCTTGCCACCCTGTGGAACCACAACAGGGAAGTTTGCCTCCTATCAACTGTACACAGCCCCCTGATGCACCACACAGACTCCGTTGATCACCGTAGTGAGAGGAGGCGCAACGTCTGGAAACCCGAGTCTGTACTTGACTATAATCTGAACATGAGGCAAGTGGATCAGTCAGACTCGATGATTTCCAGTGTGGACTGTGCCAGGACCACGATGAAGTGGTACAAAAAGCTCTTTTTCCACTTTCTCGACATCATGGTCCTGAACGCACACTACCTGCACGCCATGACAAAGGGAATATCAGAGACCTTTGAGGGGTTTGTGAGGGAGCTGGCATGTGAAATAATCGCCAGGCATGCCCAGGACAGGCCCACACACAGCACACGCACCTCCATGGCTGCCCAGATTCCCCTACGCCTCGCAGGACGCCACTACCCTAGCATAATCCCTTCCCAACCAAACCGTCGTAAACCCCAGTGCCGCTGCCATGTATGCAAGCACTCGACAGTCAGACCAGCCACTCAGAGAAAAGACACAAGGTACGAGTGTGCAGAGTGCAATGTTGCGTTGTGCCTTCAGCCCTGTTTCAGAGAGTACCATAACTTCCTACACTATTGAAACTGTGTGGGATGGCGATATGACGCTCAGTATAATGGTAAGGCCAGTCAGTATGTGCTAAGTCTTATATAAAGTTGAAACGGGTGTAATGTTTGCAGGAAAGTAATGTATAAGTTGAGAAATAGTGTAAGTTGAAAGAAGTGATATCAAAACTGCACCCACTGTGTAAATCTGCGAAAATATGACACTCAGTATAACACTCTGGTCAGTAAATATGTGATAGCAAGAATATAAAGTGGAAACGGGTGTAATGTTAGAAGGAAAGTAACGTATAAGTTGAAAAATGGTGTAAGTTGTAACAATTGATGTCACGAGTACACCCACTGTGTAAATCTGCGAAAATATTACGCTCAGTAGAACATTCTGGTCTGTAAGTATGTGATAGGAATGATATAAAGTGGAAAAGGGTGTAATGTTAGTAGGAAAGTAATTTATAAGTTGAATACTAGTGTCAGATGAAAAAAATGATATCGCGATAACATTCACTGTGTAAATATGCGATAATATGACGCTCAGTAGAATAGTAAGGTCTCCAATTATGTGATAGCAATGATATGAAGTGGAAACATGTGTAATGTTAGTGGAGAAGTATTATATAAGTACAAAAATAGATTGTAAGTTTAAATAATAGTCATAGCGACTTCACCCTCTGTGTTATTATGTGCTATTATTATGCTAAATATTATCGTAAGGCCTGAAACTATCTCAAAACAGTTCTCTAAAGTGGAAAAGTGTATAATGTTATTAGGAAAGCATTATGTAAGTTGAAAAAACACAATACGAGTTGAAACAACAGTCACAGCGAGTTCACTCACTACGTAAATAAGCGCTAACATTATCCTAAATGTTATCGAAAGGCCTGTGAATATGTAAAAACAGTTCAATAAAATGTAAAATGGTATAATGTTATTGGAGATGTATTATGTAAGTAGAAAAAATGATATGTATCATGATTCAGCAATGTTGGTGATTCATCGTGAACAATTTGGCCGATTTCGCTCGGTTCGCCCGATGGTACAATGCTTATTTCACCTCTATTTTTGTATAAAATCCAATTTACTTTTGTATCACATGTTTTTATGTTTGTAATAGATACATATCTACTTACTTTCATTGGTTTCCCAGACTTATAATACCATAGAAAACGTGAGAGCCTCAGACCACCTACAGAGAACACGGTACCAGGTGTAACGAACGTATACCTGTTTAGGCCACTTATAGACCCCGGTGAACACTTTCTTGGTGATTGACCATTGATTCTGACCAAAAGCGAAAGTTTTAGCCCAAAAAAATTTGGGTCCAAAAATGGTCGGGATTGGGGGGGTACCAGTGGTGAAAAAGTGGTCGGGACGAGGTGGGTTAAGCTGAATGAGGCATTTTGGGGGGAAAGCAAGCAGCATACCTTTTCTTATGGATTTTTGGGTGGTGAATACGACTATGGGTGTTGCTAAGCGATATTTTGCCATTTAAGTGGTCCAAATTGAGGTCAAAGGTTATTTGGTGCACTGCGGTTTTCTTTATTTTTAGGATTTGGCACCGGAAAAATTGACATAACACCCTCAATAATGCAGGTAGAGAACTCACATGTGGCTCATATTTTTGCTTAGGATCTTCTCTATGAGATACCATGAGAGCTTGTTGATTTTATTCCATAACATGGGTAGTTGGGGGAAAAAGTCATGTAACCCCCTGGAACCCTAAATTTGGTCCCTTTTTCATTTGACTCCCAAGAAATTAATAACTTGATGAGATGCTGCCATCGTTCTAGACTTATTTGAAATTTTAATGTTGTGGGCAGTTAAAAAAAAAAAAAAAAAAAGAACGGACTGATGATATCCCATATAGGGACTGAGATACAGAGGGTCAATCTTGAGGCCTTTTCCAAACTTCCAGGAAATCGACAAGCAAATGCTTCTAGTAAAGTAAGTACTCCTATTGGTAGGATATCCTATATAACTATTTATTTATTTATTAATATTTATTTATTAATATACATAATCTACTTATTTATATTTATTCATTGGGTCCCATGACAGTTTTTGTTTTTGTTTTTCGACATGTATCGAACAAAACAAATGCATAAAACCAGATAGCACGCAGGGCAAGCAAATGAACCGTGTCGATTGGCACAGGGATTGTATGTCCGAAGAATGAAAACAGCCAGGCATTGATATGGAATGCAAAGTAATGTATATACACTGTGAAAAGTAACATATACATAGGAAAACACATATAGCAATTGATGTTCAACAATTCCCCAGGCTGTCCTGATCCCTGGCCAGAGGCCATGCCGGATTTTATTAAATTTCCACGGACACAGTGCTATTCTTACAAAAGTATAATTTCTTTATTTTCATGAACTGAAAACAGGCTAGCCTTCCAATAATTTGTTACATATTAAAAGCATTACTTTATGAAAGAATGTATGTAGTGTCTGCAGTGTATCTCACCCTCATACATCTGCAAGCAGCTCCGCAAGGAAGGTTTGCCCATTTGCATGAACAATTATGAATGTTTCAGCCCTTGGTGCGTCCACAAAACACAATGTTTTTGCATGCTTTCGGAATGGGAGATAGTATGGTCAGGACTTGCCTCAGTTTTCCATCAGTATTCTCCTAGACACTGGCAGCTGGCGATGACAGTGGGGCGGTGGGAACATGCATTTGTCGCCATATGAAGCACTGAATATTGGCCTTTTGAATGCTAAACATTGTAATGTTGGAACTTCGTAGCCACCATTTATATATTTGTAACACTTTAGTCTTGTAATAGGTAAGTCTTGAGTTTTGGTTAAACTTATTTTGGTAATTTTAGAGCAAGAGGAGTTAAAGATGAATGCAGGGAGTTAATCTTGATTTATTATTTTCAAAGAAAGTCTAAGTTGAGCATCGTATGAAGTACACAGGGTCTTATTATACTAAGTCAAGTTGGACCCCTCTTCTTATTTGATCTCTCCAATAACTGCCGATTCAATGGCCAGCCCCTTTCTGAGCTCTGATTCCTACATTCTTGTTTAGCAGCGGTCGTGTCACGTGGGCAATACTGTTTTGAATCTTCTAGAACATTGTATGTCTGTGTGTATGTACATCTTGCTGTGCACGTCCAGCATTCCTTCACTTAAGAGTTGCAAGGGTTGTTGACACACTTCCTTCTCATCCCCTGGCTTGGTGCTTCTATCTGCCTATCTATCTATCTATCTATCTATCTATGAGTTGTATTATTATAATATGGAGTCCTGACATCGCTCGGTCACGAGATAGCAGTCATCACTGACATATGCAACTCTATTAATACATAATATTAATTGTAATATTGCATATATATAATATTCATGTTAATATTGCAATGATCCAGTAATATTACATTTTAAACAAGTTGTATACATAACTGAACAAATGCAATATGGTTAAATTGGGTATTGTATGACATTTTCTAAGATGTGTCTGTATAACAGTAAAATGAATATATGCAAAGAAAATAGTTCAAAGTTAAGGTTATGATAAAAGCTATTAATATTTCATATACAGATAATGATACTAGTATACATATATATCATGTCATTGAATTTTTGTGTGTGTAAAATTAATGCTATATACAAAATATGTACAGTTCATTCAGAGGGGTTTACTTGAATTCGCACCTTACCCCCACTAAATACTGATTCCAAGTTTGCAATTCTTGCATGCATTCTGGGCATTGTGAACAGCATTACTGCAAATACAATACAGAAGATTATAAAGACGCTAGGTGCTGGGCAATACACATAATATGGGTTAAACATACTCATACTCAAATCTTCCCAGGGCTTCATTGTTTCATTGATCAGGTGCATAGTAAACATACTCATACTCAAATCTTCCCAGGGCTTCATTGTTTCATTGATCAGGTGCATAGTAAACATACTCATACTCAAATCTTCCCAGGGCTTCATTGTTTCATTGATCAGGTGCATAGTAAACATACTCATACTCAAATCTTCCCAGGGCTTCATTGTTTCATTGATCAGTGGCATAGTTTCAAACTTTGTTGAAGTCAACTTAATACTTGTGCTCATGTTTAAGTCCATATTATGTAGAGGGTTGAAATGTTTGTGTGTATGATTGAGGATGGCATAGTGATTGATGGTGGATAAACTGGATATGGATGGTGTAAATACCACACAATAGTCTGGTGCTATGTATAATCCTGTTGCTGAGGTATGAGATGGTGGTGTATCTGGACAGACTATGTAAACTGATGTGTTATGAGTGAAAAAAAAAAAAAAAACTGTGAGTGTCCGATGCGTTGATGGTGTACAAGCGTATCTGGACCAAAAGTGAAGTTGCAATGATTATGAATACTGTGATTTCTTATGACAGCCATTTCACAAAGGACTGTTTCAGTAGGCTGAAACGTGAAAATGGACAGAGGCGTAGAAGAAGTAGAGAGACGGAAGAGAGAAATATGTAGAGAGAGGAAAGGAGAGGTGAAAAGATTAGAGTAAGAAGAGAGTGTATAGGAATTTGGAGGGAACTAAAGTGTAATGTGGAGGGAATGTTAGAAATAGTTCTGGAAAGAGGTAAAGATAGTTAGATAGGGTGCCAAAGAAGTTAGTTGGGCAGTAAAAGATAAAAATGTTAGATTATTAGTGGAGAAGGAAGAAAAAGTGAGCAGATGGAGAGAACACTTTAAGGAGTTGTTAAACATAAAGAATGAAAGTAATGCAAGTATAAGTGACTGGGGAATGGCTGGGAGAAGGAAAGATGTGAGAAAAGAGGAAAAAATCAGTAGGATAGAAGTTGTGGAAGCAATGAAGAAAGTTAAAATGGGGATAGCCCCAGGAATTGATGAAGTGTGTGGTGAAATGCTGAAGCATGGGGGAGAGATAGTAGTAGAATGGATGTGGAAGATGTGCAGATTGGCTTGGGAGGTAGGTTGAGATCCACCCGAGTGGGCAAATGTCACATTTTTCACGTGGAAAAGATGTGGACTGGAGATGTCTAAAAGATGTGGATATCTGATCTTTTTTTATTTGTTCGTTTCACGAGAATTTAAACACGTGTAATAGACGTGTTGAAATTCATCTCTAAGATGTGGATATCTGATCTTTTTTGATAGTTCGTTTCACGAGAAATTAAACACATGTAATAGACGTTTTGAAATTCACGAGTAATACACAGTAGTATCTGGTGGAATAAATCACATGCATGCAAATTAGAAAGGCTCTCTAGAAGCCAAATGGAAAAAAATATATATACATTCACTCCCTAACTCCAACAAGTTCTTCCTATGCTGAATAAAAGTAATAATTTAGCCAGTATAAATTGTCATATTCATCAATCATCAAAGCATTGTTAGCTTATAAGTCGATTAACTCATACAGACTATAATCAGTTCAGCCTGGGAAGAACTTGTGGGATCTAGGGATTGAATGTAAATTATTTTTATCCATTTGATTTCTAGAAAGCCTTTCTAATTTAAGTCGCATAAACTTGTCTAATGATAAATAAAATAAAGATGCATCATAATCATCAACGGGTTAATTTTCAATAATCTGCAAACTATATAAATGTCCTGCAAGATTCATATACTGCATACAGTACTGTAACTACATCAGTATGGTTAAGGTATAGTTAATGGTGAACGGAACCCATGAAACTTGTTGTGACTATAAGGTGCAATACATCAATAGTCTGCGCCAATTTGGACACTAATGAATATAGGTATGTTTTAAATTAATAGGTATGTTTTAAATTAATAGGGGAGGTACAAGGTGGGGTGGTGGATGTTGGAGTGGCCATGGTGGGAGGGGGTAGTGTTTGGAAGCTCCCTGTACTTTTGTTTGCAGATGATACTGTGTTGTTGAGTGAAGACGAAGGGGAGCTGCAAGGCTTGGTGGATGAGTTTGGGAGAGTGTGTAAGAAACGGAATCTAAAGGTGAATGTAGGGAAGAGTAAAGTGATGGTCTTTGAGAGAGGTGAAGTCAGTGAATGTACAGCGAGGTTGGATGGTGAGGAATTGGAAAATGTGAGTACGTTTAAGTACTTGGGTAGTGTGATGAGTAAGGATGGAGGTTTGGAGGGTGAAGTGCTTGAAAGGGTACAGCAGGGAAGAAAGGTTGCTGGTTCCTTGAAAGCAGTGATACGAAACAGGGAAGTGAGCATGGAAGTGAAAAAGTTACTACATGACAGTATTGTGATACCAACTCTAACGTACGGAAGTGAAGCTTGGACGTTGTTGGAAGGACACAAGTCAAGAGTGAGAGCAGTGGAAATGAGTTATTTAAGAGGAGCCTGTGGAGTCACATGGAGAGACAGGCTGACGAATGAGGATATAAAGTAGCGTTGTGGTGTTGATGTGGATGTGATAGGAAGCGTTATGAGGAACACACTGAGGTGGTTTGGCCATGTGGAGAGGATGGAGGGTGAAAGACTGACGAAGAGAGTGTATGTGAGTGAGGTGGAGGGGGAAAGAGGGAGGGGGAGGCCGAGGATGAGATGGAGGGATGGGGTGGAGAGGTATATGAGAAAGGAGGGTGTGAGCTGGGAGCAAGGGAGTGAAATGGCGGGGGACAGGGCGACTTGGAGGCGATTTGTTTGTGGCCACCCCAAACGGGATTGAGGCGTCTGGCAATAGATAGATAGATAGATAGTATTACAGAACAATCATTCACATTGCTATCTTAAAGAGTTGATGAGGTGAAAAGCTTTGGATTCCACCTTCTGCAGAAGAGCTCAGTGTGATAAAAAGAAAGTAATTAATCAGAGAAATTAATTGAGGCACCTCATTAGGGAAAAAATAAAATGCCATAGAGGAACTTAGCGGTATACTAAAGGTTAACAGGGGATCAGATAGAACAGTAAGGATAGCAGACAACCAACAACCATCAGCACATTCAGCAGCGTGTTCGTTTCAGGAGCCAGATCCATTGCTCTTCTTAGAGTACAAAAGAAAATATAAAGACTATAAACAATTAATCAGAAACCCTGGGAGCACTGTGAAAAACAAAACTCTACTTAGGTGCTACCACCAAGAATAATAATGTACAGTGTAGGTTCTGTGTGACAAATGGAGAAGCTGTCCACCATCCTCTTAAGGACAGTACTGGCTGCGTGGTATGTGCTGTTTTATACATGTAGAAGAATTACAGTGTTAGATTATCTGAAAGAATAAAACATAGATATTAGTTTCAAGACAACACTAAGTACAGTAAATCAGGGAATTTTTTTTGGTTTAGTTCATAGTACCGTGGGCTCACACAGTACGCGAGTTCACAGTACGCAAATCGCATAGTATGCGAGTGACCAAAATAATAACCAAAAAACCTTCACTGCACGAGTTTAGCCCACAATCCGCGAGGCAGAGGCAAGGAGTGGCCCAAAACCACTACTTTCCCTGACTAAGCGACCCCCCTTCCCGCACAACGGGCCCATTGCAACTTTAGAGGCTCTTGGGGAAGGTGCTCAAGAGGAGTCTACAGTAAGATCTTGTCAATAACGACTTCGAGAATAATGTTTTCGGCAATAACGGTAAGTTAGAACAGAAACCCAGTTTCTTTAATCTAAGTCCACTAATACCAAGTCAGTTCACTTCCTTCTAAAACGGCTCCAAGCTCGTGCAGGGGGCGGAGCATCGAAGTGACGTCGACTGGCTCTGGCACGAAACACCAGCTCAGTTGACTCCTGACCATGATGGAGGATGGATGTTTGCTCCACTACTCAGACCATAACATATTTTTCGGTTCGGTGAAGTGAAGGAAGGGACTGAAATGTGTGATGGAATCCTTAACCATATGATGAATTTCAAACCTCTTAGTCCACATACAAAGAATTTCATGACGTATTCAAAATCACGGAGTAACCAGCCCTAGTTGTTTAGTCCATGTGAATGGAAATGTACCACACACACACACACACACACACACACACACACACACGTTCTCCAAGCTGTACAGTATATAGTGTCAGAGAGATTGCCTTCAGATCGGAAAGGGGAGAGAGGGGCTAAATAGATGGTCTGGCACTAGGGTCATTAGGCCGTCATGCTCCATTATGCTATAAATCACTATTAGACTAGTACAATTTTCAGAAAAGGTGGCTATTTAAGCTGAATGAGAGATTTTTGGGGAAAAGCAAGCAGCATACCTTTTCTTATGGATTTTTGGGTGGTGAATACGACTATGGGTGTTGCTAAGCGATATTTTGCCATTTAAGTGGTCCAAATTGGGGTCAAAGGTTATTTGGTGCACTGCAGTTTTCATTATTTTTACGATTTGGCACCGGAAAATTTGACATAATTCCCTCAATAATACAGGTAGAGAACTCAACTGTGGCTCATATTTTAGCTTAGGATCTTCTCTATGAGATACCATGACCACTTGTTGATTTTATTCCATAACATGGGTGCTTGGGGTGAAAAAGTCACCTAAACCCCTGGAACCCTAAATTTGGTCCCTTTTTTATTTGACTCCCAATAAATTAATAACCTGATGAGATGGTGCCATCATCCTAGACTTATTTGAAATTTTAATGTTCTAGGTAGTTTTTGAAAAAAGAAAAGAAAAACGGACTGATGATAACCCATATAGGAACTGAGATACAAAGGGTCAAACTTTGATGCCTTTTCCAAACTTCCAGGAAATCGACCAGCATATGCTCTAGTAAAGTCAGTAGTCCAATTGGAAGCATATCATATGTATCTATTTATTTATTTATTAATATTCATTATTAATATCCGTAATCTACTTTTGTATATTTATTTATTTGGTCCCATGAGTTTTTTTTTTTTTCTTTGTTTTTCGACATGTATTGAACAAAACAAATTCATAAAACTAGATAGCGCGCAGGGCAAGCAAATGAACCGTGTCGATTGGCTCGAGGATTGTATGTCCGAAGAATGAGAACAGTCAGGTACTGACATGGAATACAAAGTAACGTATATACACTGTGAAAAGTAACATATACATAGGAAAGCACAAATAGCAACTGAAGTTCAACAATCTCACAGGGTGCCCTGATCCCTGGCCGGAGGCCGTGAGGGGAATTATTAAATATCCATGGACAGTGATATTCTTACAAAAGTTTAATTTCTTTATTTTCATCAACTGAAAACAGGATAGCCTTCCAATAATTTGTTACATATTAACAGCATTACTTTATGACAGCAAATGTATATAATGTCTGCAGTGTATCTCACCCTCATTACATCTGCAAGCAGCTGTGCAAGGAAGTTTTGCCCTTTTGCATGAACAATTATCAATGTTGCAGCCCTTGGATCATCAACAAAACACGATGTTTCTGCCTGCTTTCGGATTGTGAGATAGTGTAGTCAGGACTGGCCTCAGTTTTTCGATCAATATTCTCCCAGCCACTGGTAGTTAGTGATGAAAGTGTGGGGGTTGGAACATGTGTTTGACGCCATACGACGGACTGAATATTGGCCCTTTGAATGTGAAGCATTGTACTGTTGGAACTTCGTAGCCACCATTTATATATATGTAACTCTTTAGTCTTGTAATAAATAAGTCTAGAGTTTTGGTTAAAGTTATTTTGGTAATCGAAGAGCAGGAGGAGTTAAGGATGAATACAGGGAGTTGATCTTGATTTATTAACTTCAAAGAAAGTCTAAGTTGAGCAGCTTATGTACAGTAGTACACAGGGACTTATTATATTATCTAAGTCAAGTTGGACCCCTTTTCTGATCTGATCCCTCTACTACCTGCCGATTCTATGGCCAGCCCTTTCTGAGCTATGATTCCATACATTCTTGTTTAGCAGGGTTCGTGTCACGTGGGCAATACTGTTGTGAAGCTTCTAGAACATTGTATGTCTGTGTGTATGTACATCTTCCTGTGCACATCCAGCAGTCCTTTACTTAAGAGTTGCAAGGGTTGCTGACACACTTCCTATCTCATCCCCTGGTTTGGTGCTTCTATCTGTCTATCTATATATCTATCTATCTATGAATTGTATTATTATAATATGGAGTCCTGACATCGCTCGGTCACGCTAGCTGGCGGTCCTCTGACAGCAGTTATCATTGAATATGCAACTCTCTTAATACATAATATTGATTGTAATATTGCATATATATAATATTCATGTTAATATTGCAATGATCCAGTACTATTACATTTTAAACAAGTTGTATACATAATTGAACAAATGCAATATGGTTAAATTAGATGTTGTATGACATTTTGTAAGGTGTGTATGTATAACATTAAAATGCATATATGCAAAGAAAATAGTTCAAAGTTAAGATTATGGTAAGAGCTATTAATATTACATTTTTTTTTTTTTTTTTATGCGAGGAAGAAGGAACCAAAGGCCATGGCCTGCAGTAACAGTTCCTTTCAAGAGAAAAACAAAATACAATAGAGAGCCAAATTCAAGATCCGATCATTTTGAGATGCCTGGACACACTGCGTTTGAAAGACTGGAGATCATAGGCAGCAGGAAATACAGACAGAGGGAGACAGTTCCAGAGCTGACCTGTTGCATAAATGAAAGACTGGGAGTAACGGTTAACTCTTGCATTAGAGAGTTGGACAGAAAAGGGATGAGAGTTTGCTGTCAGACGGGTGCTACGCCCGTCGTAGAGGTGGAGGAATGCAGGCAGACAGTTCAGAGGAGCAGTGACCATTAAAGTAGCGATAGAAAAGAGATAAAGATGCAACAGTGCGGCGAAGAGACAGAGGTTGAAGGGAGTCAGTAAGAGGAGGAGAGTTAATGAGACGAAAAGCCTTTGACTCCACCCTATTGAGAAGAGCTGTATGTGGGGAGCCTCCCCACACATGAGAGTTGTACTCCACACAGGGACGGATAAAACCTCTGTATAGAGTCAACAATTGTGCAGGGGTAAAGAAAGAGTGGGAGTCGGCTTAGCACACCCAATCTCTTGGAAGCAGATTTTACAAGAGATGTAATATGATCTTTCCAAGATAAGTCCTGAGTAAATGAAACCCCAAGCATGTTCAAGGATGATGCAGGATTCAGCTGAATATTATTAAACATTAATGGGTATACCTGTGGAAGATTTTGTCGGGTTGATAGGTGTAAGAACTGAGTCTTAGATGCATTAAAGACAACCATATTATTTTTACCCCAGTCAGCGATACGAGCCAAGTCAGACATTAGGTGTGCCATAGCCTCATCCCTTGTTTCTTGAAGTAACTGTTGAGATGGGCGTTGCGGAAACCGAATGGAAAGGTGAAGGGTGGAGTCATCAGCGTATGAGTGGATAGGGTTAGATGTACAGCTTAGAAGATCATTGATGAATAAAAGGAAGAGAGTTGGTGATATGACAAAGCCCTGAGGAACACCACTGTTGATAGATCTAGGAGAAGAACGATGGCTGTCTACAACAGCGGCTATAGAACGACCAGAAAGGAAGCTAGCGATGAAGGCACAGATAGAAGGATAGAAACCGTAGGAGGGCAGTTTGGAAATTAAAGATTTATGCCAGACTCGATCGAAAGCCTTTGAGATGTCAAGTGCAATGGCAAAGCTTTCGCCAAAGTCCCGAAAGGAGGATGACCAGGAGTCTGAAAGGTAGGTGAGAAGATCGCCAGTGGAGCGTCCCTGACGGAACCCATACTGACGATCGGAAAGAAGGTTGTGATAGGAAAGATGCCTTAAAATTTTTATATTAAGAATTGACTCGAAAACTTTTGAAATACAGGACGTTAAAGCAATTGGACGATAGTTGGAGGGTTGGGAGTGGTCACCCTTCTTTGGGACTGGCTGAATGAGAGCAAACTTCCAGCAAGAAGGAAAGGTACAAGTTGACAGACAAAGGCGAAAGAGTTTGCCTAGGCAGGGTGTAAGCACAGAAGCACAGTTCTTGAGAACAACAGGAGGGACCCCATCAGGCCCATATGCCTTGTTAGTACTGAGGCCAGTGATGGCAGAAAATACATCAACTGAAGAAATTTTAATGTCAGCCATGAGGAAGTCAGAGGGGAGAAGTGATGGAGGAACAGCACCGGAATCGTCTAAGGTGGAATTGGAGGAGGAAGTCTGTGCGAAGAGATCTGCTTTATCAGTAGAAGAAATAGCTACAGAACCATCAGAGTAGAAAAGAGGAGGGAAGGATGATGAGGTAAAGTTGTTAGAAAGAATTTTGGCAAGGTGCCAGAAGGAGCGGGAAGAATTCGAGTTGGAGAGTTGAGAGCATTTAGTATGGATGAAATTATTTTTAGTAGAGCGAAGAACAGACTTAGCACGATTCCGGGCAGAAACGTAAAGATGATGTGATTCAGGGGTGGGTTGGCTCCGGTACCTTTTGTAGGCCCTCTCCTTGTTGCGGACAGCATTAGAACAAGCGTGATTAAACCAAGGCTTTCTTGCGTTAGTCAAAGGATATGAGAAAGGAATGTATGCTTCCATGCCCGAGAGAATAACCTCCGTAATGCGCGAGGCACACTCAGATGGCTCCCGGCCATGGAAGCAATAATCATTCCAGGGAAAATCAAAGAAGTACTGCCTGAGGGCCTCACAGTTCGCGGCTCCAAAATGCCACAGACGACGTTTCCCTGGAGGGTCCACAGGCCGTACTGGAGTGATAGGACAGGTTAAGGTAATAAGGTTGTGATCGGAGGAGCCCAACGGAGAGAAAAGATTAACAGAGTAAGCAGAAGGATTAGTTGTGAGGAAGAGGTCAAGTATGTTGGAGCTCTCTCCAAGGCGGTCAGGGATTCGGGTAGGGTGCTGTACAAGCTGCTCTAGGTCATTAAGGATAGAAAAGATGTAGGCTTGTTTACCAGGTGGATCCGTGAAAGGAGAGGAGAGCCAAAGGTGGTGGTGAACATTGAAATCTCCAAGAATGGAGATTTCAGAGAAAGGAGAAATGGACAGAATGTGTTCCATCGTAGAAGTAAGATAGTCGAAGAATTTTTGATAGTCAGTAGAATTAGGGGATAAGTAAACAGCACAGATATATTTAGTCAGAGAATGACAGGAAAGCCGAAGCCAGAGTGTGGAGAATTCAGAAGAATCAAGTTCAGGAACACGAGAGCAAGATAAGTCGTTGCGTATGTATACACAACAGCCACCTTTGGCTTTGAAATGAGTATAGAGAAAGTAGGAGGATACAGAAAGGGTTTGCTGTCGGTTGCCTCAGACAGCTGAGTCTCCGTCAGAAAAAGAAGGTGAGGTTTAGAGGAGGAGAGGTGGTGCTCAACAGAGCGAAAGTTAGATGAAAGGCCGCGAATGTTGCAGAAATGAAGAAGAAGAGAGTCAGACAGTGGTTCCAGGCACCTTGAGTCATCACCGGGAGAGGGGCAGATGGCGGGGGCATTTATGGTCCCCCCCCCTGGGGACTCCGAGGCTTGATTGATAGACGCCATTTTTGTTGATTTTTGAAAAGGAAGTGTAGTGTGTACTTTGCATGTAGTTTGGTGAAGATAGTTAGAGAAATTTGTACTGGAGAGCATGCTGGCCTACTCTCTGTGTAACTGAGACACTGAAAAAGTTCAGCAAAGGGGGATGGTCAGGAACTAGTCCTGAGGGCTGATGAAACGGGAGCTCCAGCACTCCCTGTCATCAGCTTTCCATCCACCTCGGGAGTACTGCCCTGCTCGACTGGTGCTACGTATCATGTGTCATTCAATTTTTTGTGTGTGTAAAATTAATGCTATACAAATTTGTACAGTTAATTCAGAGGGGTTTACTTGAATTCGCACCTTACCCCCACTAAATACTGACTCCAAGTTTGCAATTCTTGCATGCATTCTGGGCATTGTGAACAGCACTACTGCAAATACAATACAGAAGATTATAAAGACTTTAGGTGCTCGGCAATACACATAATATGGGTTAAACATACTCATACTCAAATCTTCCCAGGGCTTCATTGTTTCATTGATCAGTTGCATAATTTCATACTTTGGTGAAGTCAACTTAATACTTGTGCTCATGTTTAAGTCCATATTAGGTAGTGGGTGGAAATGTTTGTGTGTTTGATTGAGGATGGTGTAGTGATTGATGGTGGATAAAGTGGACATGGATGGTGTAAATACCACACAGTAGTCTGGTGCTATGTATAATGCTGATACTGAGGTATGAGATGGTGGTATATCTGGACGGACTATGGAAACTGATGCGTTATGAGTGAAATTTAAAAAAAAACTGCGAGTGTCCCATTCATTGATGGTGTACAAGCTTATATGGAGCAAAAGTGAAGTTGCAATGATTATGAATACTGTGATTTCTTATGATAGCCATTTCACAAAGGACTGTTTCAGTAGGATGAAACGTGAGAATGTACAGAGGCGTGGAAGAAGTAGAGACGTGGAAGAGAGAATTGTATAGAGAGAGGAAAGGAGAGGTTAAAAGATTAGTAAGAGAGAGTAAGAAGAGAGTGGGTAGGGAATTTGGAAGGAACTTAAGTGTAAAGTGGAGGGAATGTTAGAAATTGTTCTACAAAGAGGTAAAGATAGTTAGACAGGGTGCCAAAGAAGTTAGTTGGGGAGTGAAAGATAAAAATGGTAGCTTACTAGAGCAGAAGGGAGAAAAAGTGAGCAGATGGAGACAACACTTTAAAGAGTTGTTAAACATAAAGAATGAAAGTAATGGAAGTATAAGTGGCTGGGGAATGGCTGGGAGAAGGAGAGTGTAAGAAAAGAGGAAAATATCAGTAGGATAGAAGTTGTGGAAGCGATGAAGCAAGTTAAAATGAGGAATGCCCCAGGAATTGATGAAGTGTATGATGAAATGCTGAAGCATGGGGGAGAAAATAGCAGTAGAATGGATGTTGAATATGTGCAGATTGGCTTGGGAGGAAGGTAGAGACCCACAGGATTGGAAGTCAGGTATAATTATTTCCATGTACAAAGGAAAAGGGGAAAAAGGAGTGTGTTGTAATCATAGGGGCATTTGTCATCTTAGTGTAATAGGAAAAGTATATGGTAGGATACTTACTGACGGAGTTAGGGAAATAACATAGGAATTAGTTGGAGAAAAATAGGGAGGTTTTAGGAAGGGAAAAGGTTGTGTAGATCAGATATTCACTTAGATCTTTAGTGGAAAAGTTTCTGTGTAGGCATTATTTAGGCATTACGTAGGGATTAGTATATATCTCATAAACACAATGTACAATATGTAGTGTCTGCTGGAGATGTAAAGAGGTTCTCACAAGGAATGTCAATCCACATAATGTCTATCCATAATCTTGCTGTCGCAGACCATCATGAATCCTTAACCATATGATGTATTTCAATCATCCTCTTAGTCCAGATACCAAGAATTTCATGACGTATTCAATCACACGCAGTAACCAGCCCTAGTTGGTTAGTCCACGTGAATTGAAATGTACCAGACACTACATCACCCCTCCCCCACACAGACACACACGTTCTCCAAGATGTATATAAAGTCGGAGAGATTCCCATCAGATCAGAAAGGGGAGAGACTGGTTAGAGAAAAGGCCCGGCACTACGGTCATTAGGCCGTCATGCTCCATTATGCTGTAACTCACTGTTAGACTAGTACAATTTTCAGTAAAGGTGGCTATTTAACCTCTTAAGACCGCAATTGTTTCAGGCAGGGTACCTCCCACAACCGCAATTCCGGGGTGTTTTGGCGACTTTCATCAAGGGCAAATTGACTGAGTTGTGGCCAAAGAGTAAGAATTTACACACCTGACAACTTTTTTTTTTTCTCTTGCCTATCGACCATTGAGGCCGGAGCCCCTGGTCATTAAGGCAAAATATATACATGTATATATATTTACACATATATACATGCATATACAAACATATATATATATATATATATATATATATATATATATATACATATATACAATACACACACACATCCATGCATATGAACATACACACTTTCATGCACACATACATATATATATAATAATTTTTATTTTATTATTTTTTTGTATTTTTGTTTTTATTATTTATTTTAATTTTTTTTATTTTTAACCTTATATTACTTAAAAACAAAAATACCTAATCTAAAGACCCTAAAACTAACCACTGATCAGACAAATCGCTAACCTATACTAAATCCTAAGACAAATAACTAGAACTACACTAATGGTAAAAAAGCCTCAACCAAGAGAACACCATCGACTAAAGATATGTAATGCCTTTCTACATTACATACCTGCACTCATCACCTGGTGACTGTCAGTCGAGGCACAACCTAATATAGGGGACATCAATATATGAAAGGGAACCAGACGAGTCAGGAACATTTCCTTATACGTCAGCTGTCGTCCCTAATTAGAATAACTTAAGCAAGATGATATAATGTATTTACATAATTTGTACAAAAAATGAAGAACCTCGCCCAGCAGACCACCATCGACTGCAAGTGCCCAATACCTTTCTATATTGCACACTTGCACTCATCAGCTGGTGACTGTCAGTCAAGGAACGGGGTTTAATGTAGGGGACATCAATATTAGAAATAGGTCAGTGGGAGAAGGAACTATTTCAAATACGTCAACTGTCAACCCTAATTAATAGTACAATATATAAATATTTACAGGTGATAAAAACCATAACCATACTCTGATCAGTCCTGTCTCTCTCGAGAAAGCCATCAATTTATCAGTCATAACAATGTCCCCATCTCCCAGGATGATGGAAAGGGTGAAGGAGACGTCTACTGCGCCGCAGTAATTTAGAAGTGAAGCACGTTCACGAATAAATCGCCGACAGCGTACGATGATATGACTGATAGATAACACCG
The DNA here is from genome assembly GCF_032717465.1 of Coenobita brevimanus. NCBI lineage: Eukaryota > Metazoa > Arthropoda > Malacostraca > Decapoda > Coenobitidae > Coenobita > Coenobita brevimanus. The sequence continues at coordinate 16,695,160 of NC_137009.1, forward strand.
CGTTACAGATGTCACAGTGCGGTGGGAAGCGTCTTTCCATATATGGTTTCATGTGAGTTAAAACGGTGGCATTGAGCCGTATTCTCGCCAAACCTTTTTCTTCCAGGCGACTGGGGTGGTTGGCGGTGTCCCAGTCGCCCAGGTTCGGCTTACAAGTTGGAATATTAAGTCTGGTCCACTGACTTTGCCGCAGAAGATGTATTGGTTTCTTTCCGAGAGAGAGACTCGACCATAGATCACGAGGAACGTCCCAAGTCTCCTCGAGCTCTACGGCCGACTTTGCAAGTAAGTCAGCCTGCACATTGCCATAGATACGACAATGACCAGGCACTCAGAGCAGCGTGAATGACTTGTTGCATGAATGCAACTTATTAACGATGCGGCCCTGGATCTCGTGAGACTCCGTAGTGCAAGATGCAATTGCCTGAAGGGCTGATTTTGAATCCGGAAATATGACAAATGAGTCATGCCTAGAATTGAGAACATAGTCTATGGCTTTGTCAATAGCAAAAAGTTCGGAAGTAAACACAGATGTATGAGTCGGCAACCGATACCTGAGGGCACATTCAGTCGACCACACACTTGCACCCACACATTCACTCGACTTGGAGCCGTCGGTGTACAAGTAGTGGGACCCCAAGTGACGAATGATGATGTTATGAAACAAGTGGTGGACCTTCGCCTCCGGCGCATTGGCCTTTGGTGCTGGGAGCCATGTAACATCAACAGTAAAGCCAGGTGGCTCCCAAGGCGCTATGTTTTTTAACACCAATTTGTCACAGTCACTGGGGTCCACACCAAGCTCCTGAGTCAGTAAGTGGAGGTGAATGGCAAGTGGCCGACCACCCCCCACAGAAGGTGGTGGTATTGATACAGGGGGTTACAGGCCACATTGCCGATATTACTTTTCCTAAATGTCCTTACGCCGTAGGACAAGGCCAGATGTTCGCGGCGAATACAGAGGGGAGGCACATTCGCCTCCACTTCCATACAAGCCACACGGGTACACCGGACGGCTCCAAGGCACATTCGCAAACATTTATTCTGTAGCACATCCAATCCTTTCAGCGTGGCATCAGATGCCGAGCTATACACCTGTGTGCCATAGTCTACCTTCGATCAAATAAGGGACTTATACACCATTAATAAAGATTTTCTGTCGGCACCCCAGGTAGTACCCGCTAGGTACTTGAGGACATTTAACGGTTTATCACAACGAGCATGCAAAGTATTAATGTGAAGTTTAAAATTCATTCTACGATCAAAATGTATTCCTAGAAACTTTACAGAATTTTGAAAAGGTACTGCATGATTATCCAAAGTTAAGCACAAATTAGGTACGTTACGATTAGTGAAGACTACAGTGGCACACTTATGGACGGAAAACTTAAATCTCCACTGCAAGGCCCATTGGTGGACGGAGTCAAAGGCTGCTTGAATCCACCCAGCCGAAAATTGTGCATTATGGGAAGAGTACCATATTGCACAATCGTCAGCGTAGAGCGAGTATTTAAGATTCCTTAGGATGGGAGCTGATGACAGAATATCATTGATCATAATGCTAAATAAAGTAGGACTAAGCACACTTCCCTGCGGCACCCTGCTTTCCTGGATAAATATATCCGATGTTACGTTACGGGGCAATTTGACAGAGAAAGTCCTGTCCCTTAAGAAATTTGAAATAAAAATAGGCAAATTTTCTCTTAAACCATAAGCATAGAGCTTCATTAGTATACCGTGTCACCATGTCATGTCATAGGATTTATGGATGTCCAAGAACACCCCTATCATGAATTCTTTATTGACAAATGCCTCTGCAATACAATGCTCCAAATTCATTAAATGATCTAGTGAACTTCTGTATTTACGGAAGCCACATTGTTGATCATTTAACAAATTCTTCGACTCTAAAACAAAAAGAAGCCTATTGTTTACCATAAGTTCCATGGCCTTACATAGACAAGAAGTCAACACAATAGGACGAAATGAAATGGGATTCATAAGACGACCAGCCTCTTTGGGTATCGGTATGACGTGCGCAAAGTGCCATGAGTTTGGGAACGTTCGAGACGCCCAAATCTCATTGTACAATGCTAACATCTTAATCAGGTTGTCCTGATTAAGATGCTGGATCATGCCGTACATGATGGTGTCTGGTCCAGGGCTGGTGTCTTTACAGGATTTAAGGGCAAGGAGCAGTTCATCTTGCGTAAACTATTTGTCGTACAGGGAGTCTACGTCTTCTGTGGCAGTCAATAATCTGTAGCTCAGCCATGCGTTTATGATGTTGGAAAAGCAGGTCATAATTGGCTGAGCTACTTACATGAGAAAAGCTCCCGGTGAGGATGTTAGCAACGTCCACGGGCTCGTCATAGATGTTATTATTTACTTGCAAGGTGGTAATGGGGAAGTATGGGCCTTTATTATTTAATATTCTTATGGTGGACCAGACTTTACTTAATGGTGTTGTACGAGTCACCGTGGACACAAAGGACCGCCAGGAGTCACGTTTGGCTCTTCTTCTTATTCTCCTTGCCTCAGCCCGTGCCTGTTTGTATGCGATAAAATTTTTCACAGTCGGCTGACTAACAAAAATCCTGTATCTCCTATTGCATTTTCCTAATGCTCGTCGGCAATCCGGCGTCCATCAATGTGCTCTATGCTTCGCATGAAATGTAGAAGTCTTGGGAATAGCAGCCTCAGCTGTGTGTAATATGGATTGGGTTAAATTTTCGACCTTAACATCTATGGTCTCCCCAGATATATCTAAATTGGCAGTCCTTGAGAAGGATCCCCAATCTGCTTTCTTATAGTTAAATTTTGGAGGTGGAGGGTTCGAAACGATGTTGCGTGTATAAAAAAGACAGATGGGTAAATGATCACTTCCCAAGGAGTCGTCATAAGGATCCCATAAAAAATCTTGATGTATACCAGGGGAGGCCAGAGATAAGTCAATGGCCGGAAAGTTACCAGTACGATCATCTACATAAGTCGCTCTACCATCATTCAGAAGACAGAGGTTGGACTGTAGTATTAGGTCGGCTACTTGCTCCCCACGACCATCGATCCTCAAGCTACCCCACTGATAGTGATGGGCGTTAAAATCGCCCAACACTAATTTATTACCAGGAAGATGTTCAAATAGTGAATGTAAAGCATCACTATCAATGGGGCCATGTGGAGGACAGTAGAGAGAGCAATTAGACAGAAACGTGTTATTAAATTTTACTCTGCACGCGACAGCTTCCAGAGTAGAAAATAGAATCACTTCCCTTTGTGGGTATATATGGCCACTCCGTGACCTTCATATCTTCTATACGAGTGGTAGTGTTTTAACTGTGGAGGATCAGGGTGATCCTCCAGGCGCATCTCCTGTAAACAAATAACGTCTGGCCTGTGTATAGAAAGCAAGATTGCTATATTTAGTAACTTATTCCTGACACCTCTACAATTCCACTGTAATAGAGTGAATGCAGCGGTTTAAGATTTTCGCTGGAGGCCAGTGTGCTTGGTCTTTTTTTGTCGCCAGCCAGCAAGCGAGCGACTACCGGGGGACCTATCCCGGTGCTTACTCATGGAAACCTCCATATTCTCATCAATTACAAGGCTCCCAGACTCCACCGAGGAAGATCTTTTCTTTTTCTCCCTCGCTGGACCAGGAACGGGAAGGACATGAGGACGTGACTGTTTAGTGAAGGTGGTCAAATTAAGCTTGTCAGACTTGTCTGGCTTTGATTTTGGTCGCACTGACTGCGAAGGAGCAGCGGCAGCCTGGGAGTAGGAAGTAGCAACAGGGATGTCCGTCAGAGAGTTGGAGCGTACAGGAGGCTTAGACTGAGAGGTAGGGCGTGGGGCATGTGGAGCGAATGTTAGGTCAGTCTGTGTCTCAACGGTGCACATCACGGGACGGGACACAACCGCCGATGCATATGAGATATTAGGCTTGGGAGTTGCATGCAACTCCTTCACCTTCTTCCTAGCATCGTAGAAGGAAATGCCCTGTGTCGCTTTTACTGTGCAGACCTCCTTCTCCTCCTTCCACTTGGGACAAGCCCTCGAGGAAGTGGAGTGAGCATCCTTGCAGTGAAAGCAGCACTCAGTCTCGGATGTACAGTTGTCAGCAGAGTGACCTACAGCTGCGCACTTGCTACACACGATGCTGGAAGCCCGACAAGCCTTTTCGTGGTGTCCATAGAGCTGACATTTTGAACAACGAAGGGGGTTTGGGATGTATGGTCTAACATTTACAATTTCGTATCCAACCTTCACATTGGCTGGAAGAGATACTTTGCCAAAAGTGAGAACAACTGTTGCGGTCTTTGTCCTTATGCCTTCCGAGAATCTGGTAATGAACCTCGCCTCTATGACATCTTGCTGAGAAAGTTCCTGTACAATTTCTTCTTCCTCCATAAGCACAAGATCCCTGCAGGTGATAACACCCTTGCAGGAATTCATGGAGTGGGGGATCGTTGTTTGGACATCGTGACAATGGAACTTCCTCAGTTTAAGCAAATCCTTGACCCGGACTGAATTCTTGGTTTTTACGAGAAGGTCTCCACTCGCAAGTTTTCTCACTTGTTCCACCTCTCCTGCACACCCATCAATCACCTTCTTGATGATGAAAGGATTGAGGCTGGACAGGGGAGTGGAACCAACCGCATGAATCAGGACAAACTCGGCGTTATGTACATTAATGTCAAGACGGGTACATGTCTGGGGCCGTTCAGTCTGGGGGCAGTCCGTCCGTGAGACAGTCGAGGGTCGGTCAGAACTACCTCCCTCTCTGAAGGGGGGGAAGGCAGCAGTGGCGTCCGCCATAGTTACCATTTTCCCCGTGAGGGGGAAGTGGGAAGAAAGAGAAAAACGACCAAGGGACAAATTACCCAGGGAAAACCCACCTAGTCTGAGATTACCCTCTCAAACCACTCTCGGGAGGACGCGCCTGTGTATATCTCACACCCCAGTGCGATCAGTGGGGGGAACACTCCAACGGTGAGTAAGCAAAGGCGATCTCAGTAATTAGATATAGACACCTACTATGTCTACTAAGGCCAGGGAGGAAAATGAGATCTAGCTAACCTAACTTTATTGGTGTATGTACAGTGGAGCGTTGCTACGTCCGTGCGATTATGCCTGAAGGCCTCTTAAGGCAGAATCGCGGCTAGTGGTTGACGGTTTGTGTACGTCTAGCATTGGGATGGTCGCCTTTACTGACGAAAGAGACTCGGGCCGCCACCCGTCGCCCCCCTCCTCTCCTCCTCCTCCACCTCGGAGAGAGAGAGCGAGAGGGCGGGCGGTGCGGCGGGCTAACCCGTGGCGGCTGAGGTTGGGCCACTGCAAGGGGATATCAGGGGGGCGTCGTTCGGGCCAAAGAGTGCCGCGCTCCCCCGCATCCCGAATACGGATCACTCGAATGCTGATGTGACGTATGGAAGCGTTCGCATACGACTTACGTACCAGTCGGGGTGTTATATACGGCAGAGCAGTATCTTCACTGTGATCCGGGAAGACTATTCCCTTTTCAGGCTGGAGGTTTCGTTTTTTTTTTTTTCTCCCCTGTGGCGGGGGGGACACAACCTGGCCGCACTATGGGGTGGTACTACTACTCTGCGGCCAGGTTGTGTTAGGAAGAATACTGCCACCGTATTCCCTGCGTGTCGTAAAAGGCGACTAAAAGGGGCGGGGTGAGGGGACTAGGGACCCCCTCCTCTGTTTTGTAGTTCCTAAAAAGAGACAGGCCAGAGAAAGGGATGGGGGATGGAGTTATCCCCGTACCCTGAAGATTGGGTCTATGAATGTGCGTGGATGTAGTACGATTGAGGCTAAAAGGGAGGAGATTGGGAGAATGTTTGTGAGAAGAAAGTTGGATGTGTTAGCTTTGAGTGAAACGAAGATGAAAGGGAAGGGGGAATCTATGTTTGGAAGTGTGAATGGAAGATTGTCAGGTGTTGATAGAGGAAGGGCAAGAGAAGGTGTGGCCTTGTTAGTGAGTCCGAAAGTTCAGCAATGTGTGATTGAATGGAAGGAGGTGTCATCGAGACTGATGTGGGTGAAAGCGAAATTTGAACGTGAGTTGTGGGTGTTTGTGAGTGCATATGGGCCTGGTAGTGAAAGGGATGAACAAGAGAGGGAGTCTTTCTGGAATGATGTTGATGAGTGTCTGCAGAGTTTTGAAGCGAATGTGAATGTGGTAATGATGGGAGATCTGAATGCTAGAGTGGGAAATGTAGCAGTTGAAGGTGTAGTTGGTATGCATGGTGTGCCTGGAAGAAATGAAAATGGGGAACGAATGATAGCGATGTGTGTTGAGCGAGAGATGGTGATTGGGAATACGCTGTTTGAGAAGAAAGATATTTATAAGTATACATGGGTGAGACAGGAGGGTGGAAGGGTTGTTGATAGAGCCTTGATGGACTATGTGGTTGTGTCTAGGAATGTAATAGGAAGATTGTTGGATGTGAGAGTTCTGAGAGGGGAGGGTGGAGGTATGTCTGACCACTACCTGGTGGAGGGAAAGTTAAGAGTAGGTAAGAGATGGATGAGAGCTAGGAGGGTTAGGTGTGGCAGGAGGTTTTGAAAGTGAGTGAGTTGGATAAAAGAGAGAAAAGATAGAGTATCAGGAGAAATTGAAAGATGAGTGGAACGCAGTGAAAGATCGGGAAAATGGCAGCATGGAGGAGGAATGGCAGTTGTTTAAGAGTGCTGTGGTGGGGCATGCAGAAGAGGTGTGTGGTGTGAGACGTGCGGGTGGTGGTGTAAGAAAAGGAAGTGAATGGTGGTGCGAGGAAGTAAGTATGGCTGTGGCTGAGAAGAGACGTGCATATGAAGTGTGGCTGCAGAGGAAGGATGAGATGTCATATGAAAGGTATAAGGAGAAGAGGAATAGAGCGAGAAGGGCTGTGCGTGATGCTAAAGTGGCAGCAGATGAGAGGTGGGGTAGGCGGCTGACAGAGAATTTTCAGCAGAATAAGAAAATGTTTTGGAAGGAGGTGAAAAGGGTGCGAAAGGGAGAGTCTGGGAAGGAAGAACGAGTAAAAGCAGAGGATGGAAGGATGTTAATTGAGATGGATGCAGTAAGGAAGAGATGGGCAGAGTATTTTGAAAGATTGTTAAATGTAGAGGAGGAAAGGGTGGCTGAGATTGTGGCGGATGGAAGGGTGCAAGGAATAAATGTGTTGGGAGAGTTGAATGATTTTTTGATCACGAAGGAAGAAGTGGAGAAGGCAGTAAAGGAGATGAAAACAGGGAAAGCTGCAGGTATGGATGGGTGTGCTGTGGAATGCCTGAAGGGTGGTGGAGTGACTATTGTTGACTGGTTAGTAAGATTGTTGAATGTGTGCTTTGAGAAAGGTATGGTGCCAATTGACTGGGCAAGTGCTTGTGTGGTCCCGTTGTATAAAGGCAAGGGTGATAAGTATGATTGTACTAGCTTTAGGGGTATAAGTCTGTTGAGTGTTGTAGGTAAGGTGTATGGTAGAGTGTTAATTATGAGAGTTAGAGAGGGTACAGAGGGAGTGATTAGTGATGAGCAGTGTGGCTTTAGGAGAGGGAGGGGATGCGTTGATCAGGTGTTTGCTGTGAGACAAGTGTGTGAAAAGTATTTAGCGAAAGGCAAGGATGTGTTTTGGGCATTTATGGATTTAGAGAAAGCGTATGATAGAATTGATAGGGAGGCTTTGTGGACTGTTTTAAGATTGTATGGACTTGATGGTAGGTTACTAAAAGGGGTGAAAAGTTTTTATGTAAATAGTAGAGCGTGTGTAAGAGTGGGAAATGCTGTGAGTGATTGGTTTCCCGTGAGAGTGGGGCTGCGACAGGGATGTGTGATGTCGCCTTGGTTGTTTAATATTTACATGGATGGTGTTGTAAGGGAGGTGAATGCAAGAGTTTTAGGTGGTCTGAGTCTGGTAAATGTTGATGGAGGAGAGTGGAATCTGAAGCAGCTGCTGTTTGCAGATGATACTGCACTGGTGACTGATTCAGAGGAGAGATTGAGACAGTTGGTAGAGGAGTTTGGAAGGGTGTGTGAAAGGAGGAAATTGAAAGTAAATGAGAATAAGAGTAAAGTGATGAAGTGTACGAGGTTGATAGATGGTAGGGGGATGAATATAGTTTTGAATGGTGAGTTGCTTGAGGAGGTAGATTGTTTTAAATATCTAGGGTCACATGTTGCTGTGGATGGAAGAATAGATGCAGAAGTGAAGTTTAGAATAAATGAAGTAGGAAAGGTGCTGGGAGGAATGAAAAAGTGTTTAAATGTCGTTCGCTTAGAATGGATGTAAAGAGAAGGCTGTATGAGGGTGTTGTGGTACCGACTGCATTATATGGGGCTGAAACATGGAATATGGGTGTAGCAGAGAGGAAAAGTTTGAATGTAATGGAGATGAGATGTCTGAGGAGTATGTGTGAGGACGCGTATGGATCGGGTGCGAAATGATGAAGTGCGAAGGAGAACTGGAGTTGTTCGGGGAGATGGCTGGTAGAGTTGAGCAGAGGGTGTTGCAATGGTTTGGACATATGGAGAGAATGGATAATGAGCGATTGGTGAAAAAGATAACTAGATCTGATGTGAGAGGTGTAAGGCTGAGAGGAAGACCACGAATAGGATGGATGGACAGTGTGAAGAGAGCGCTGGATGCGAGAGGGATGTCTGTTGAGCAAGGAAGAGTGGCTGTGCGTGACAGAAATAAATGGAGAGAAATTGTGAATGAATAAGTGATGACGCAGCCCTGAGGGATATTCTCCCGCATTTGGTCTGATCAGCTAGTCAGGTCAGGTGCGGGTAAGGGGATGGGTCTGTTATGATGTGGCAGGGGTAAACCAGTTCTGCTGTCGGGCCCTGCTGCGGATGTCACTGATTGCATTTGCCCAGTTGACCCTTGTGCGGTGTGGTGCGGTGAGGATCTGTCCGTTCTCCCCTTTGGGGCTAAGATGCAAATGAATGTGTTTGAATGGATGAGTAAATGGAGAGTGAGTCGTCCTGTCTCGGCTACCTCCCTTTCCTTGGGGGAAGCAGCCTAGGTATATAGATAGATAGATAGATAGAATGTACAAAGCTAACGCCAGTGAGGCAACCCTGCAGCTAGAGGAGAGCTCAGAAACACGTCTTCCCTCTCCACGACCATTCATCAAAGTCCCCACCTGACAACGTAATCCGAACCCCGTAAGCCTAATGGTTACCGCACAATCGCGTGTCAAAGTTCAAAAAAAGTTTATGATAGTTACCCCTCGAAAACAATCGAAAACATGAAAATTTTGATAACTACCTATTTTTTCTAATTAAAACAGGTCATTTCAAAGGGTTTTGTCACACCAACCATGAAAACAGGTGTATGTAGGTGTGGGGAGATTAGTAGGCTGTGGAGAGATAGTAGGCTGTGGAGAGTAGGCCTATAGGTACAGGGGTTGGAAATAACCAGCTTTTCGCATGAAAAGAAAGCACTCCATTGTGGTCTGTAACATCTACCATGAAAACAAGTATGTATGAAGGTGTGGGGAGATAACTTATGTGGGGAGTAGGCCTACAAGACCTTGGTGGTACTTCGGGAGAAAAATTTTGGCAACAACCAAATTCTCTTGTGGAAACCCTCCATTTCAATGTGATTTGTCATACCAGCCATAAAAACAGGTGTGTGTGTAGGTGTGGGGAGATGTAACAGGTGTGGGGAGTAGCCCTACAAGGCCTCATAGTCATTTCAAAACTTACACAGACGCATATAAATGTTCATAACCATCAAGGACATCAAAATAAAGTTGACCAATGCTATAAATGCATGCATAAGGAAGAAAAAAAAAGCAATAATTTGTTTCCGATTTCTCTTTATACACCATTACAATTATCTCATTACCATTACACTTCCTCACACTTATCATTACAGTTTCGTCAACAACCAAATTCTCTTGTGGAAACTCTCCATTTCATTGAAATGTATCACAACAGGCATGAAAACAGGTGTTTGTATGTGTGGGGAGATGAAACTGGTGCCGGGAGTAGCCCTACAAGGCCTCATAGTCCTTTGAAAACTAACACAGACGGACACTACTCAGGGATGCTAATCTGGGCAGGTAGGGAGAATGAAAAAAATAAAATTAAATGTGTCGTATGTAGTACAACATGCACCATTCTCCAACTATTTACGTACAGAAACTGGTAGGTACGAAGTGACAAGTGAACAGTGTGCGGTGTAAAAGTTTGAGATGTAGAAATATATAAAACAGGTACGTACATCAGGCGTGACACTCGGAAGCCTCTTGGGGGTTGGAAGGGTAGTGAGGGACAAGGAGGGAGAGATGGGGGGGGGACGAGGCTAGCAGGGAGGGATGAGGGGCAAGAGAGGGAGGGAAGTGATCCAGGTTGTTGTGGGAGGAAAGATGCAGTTGCATGGTCAGTGTTGCCAGATCTACCGAAAAATCGTGAGATCTACTGAATTTCTGATGGATCTCAAGAATTTTGAAAGGTTCTCCAGAAAATTTGCAGAAATTATGCTTCCCGGCAGTTGAAAATCCATAAAAGCTAAATATGAGAGAGAGAGAGAGAGAGAGAGGGAGGGAGGGAGGCCCTGGGGAGGGGTGAGGGAGGACTGGATGGCCAGTGTTGTGACGTTTTCTGTACGTGTGCCACTGCCGACTGCCACCCGTTCGTATTAAACACGTTGATGTGTACAGGAAGGCGACGAGACTGAACGCTCGGGTATGAGTTGCAGACAATGAGGAACACACATCCACGAGACCTAATACGAGTTAATGGCCTAAAGGCTCAAAATATTTTGTTGATTTATTTGGATGTTAAATTTGTAAGATTAATTAGTAATTCTGCCAATATCGAATCCAGCGTTTTTCTGTTACTTTTTATTTGTAAATATAGTGCCTTGACATAACAATATTTGGCAGCCCTGCTTTTCCTAATCAGTCAGAAATTCGGCACTGCAGTTGGCGCTGCCTTAATTTCATTAAATTGATTCCAGAAATATATATGTTAAGTACCAATATAGTGCATATATATACTGGCGTGTGTCTACCGAATTTTTACCTATATCTACTGAATTTTTTGGCAATTTTCTCCTGAAATTTCCTCTGCACCATCTGGCAACACTGTGCATGGTGGAGTGGGAGAGTGATGGGGGACAAGGAGGGCATGAGTTAGTGGAGTTGAGGGTGTCATGGAGGCGGATGAGAGGAGGGTGCCCCCCCACTGCCCGGGTTTGTCCGATCCCCCCACTCCCCACATCAGGGGCTAGTTCTCATTGGCCTGAAGCCATGTACGTCATAATTGGGGTCGAGCAAGCGTTCCACAGTTTTTTACAGGCTGCATTCAATTGATGCAATTAGACATTTTGGCATAAAACTCAAATCGCATCAATTGATGCGATTAGGACTTAAGGGGTTAAGCTGATTGAGGCATTATGGGGGAAAAGCAACCCGCATTCGTTTTCTTATGGATTTTGAGGTGGTAATTATGACTAGGGATGTTGCTAAGCGATATTTTGCCACTTAAGTGGTCAAAATTGAGGTCAAAGGTTAATTGGTACATTGCGGTTTTCCTCATTTTTAGGATTCGTCTCCGCAAAAATTGACAGAACTCCTTCAGTAATGCAGGAAGAGAACTCACCTTTGGCTCATATTGTAGCTTAGGATCTTCTCTATGAGATACCATGACAACTTGTTGATTTTATTCTATAACATGGGTAGTTGGGGGGAAAAAGTCACGTTACCCCCAGGAACCCTAAGTTCGGTCCCTTTTTCCTTTGACTCCCAATAAATTAATAACCTGATGAGATGCTGACTTTGTCCTAGTCTTATTTGAAAAATTAATGTTGTGGGTAGTTTTTGAAAAAAAAAAAAAAAAAAAAACGATATCCCATATAGGGACTGAGATACAGAGGGTCAAACTTGGGCCCTTTTCAAACTTCCAGGAAATCGACCAGCAAATGCTTCTAGTAAAGTAAGTACTCCAATTGGTAGTATATCCTACATATCTGTTTATTTATTAATATTCATAATCTGCGGATTTATATTAATTTATTTTGGTCTCATGACAGTTTTTTTGGTTTTCAACATGTATTGAACAAAACAAACGCATAAAACTAGATAGTGTGCAGGCCAAGCAAATGAACTGTGTCGATTGGGACGGGGATTGTATGTCCGAAGAATAACATCCAGGCATTGATATGGAATACAAAGTAACGTATATACACTGTGAAAAATAACATATACATAGGAAAACACAAATAACAACTGATGTTCAACCTTCCCCCAGGCTGACCTGATCCCTGACCCGAGGCCATGACAGGAATTATTAAATTTCCATGGATACAGTGCTATTCTTACAAAAGTTTAATTTCTTTATTTTCATCAACTGAAAACAGGCTAGCCTTCCAATAATTTGTGACATATTAACCGCATTACTTTATGACAGCAAATATATGTAATGTCTGCAGTTTATCTCACCCTCATTACATCTGCAAGCAGCTGTGCAAGGAAGCTTTACCTTTTGCATGAACAATTATGAATGTTGCAGCCCTTGGTGCATCCACGATGTTCTTGCATGCTTTCGGAATGGGACATAGTGTAGTCATGACTGGCCTCAGTTTTCCATTAACATTCTCCCAGCTACTGATAGTTGAAGATGACTGTGTGGGGGTGGGAACATGCGTTTGTCCCCATACGAAGAACTGAATATCGGCCCTTTGAATGTGAAACATTGTATTGTTGGAATTTCGTAGCCACCATTTATATATATATGTAACTCTTTAATCTTGTAATAGGTATGTCTTGAGATTTGGTTAAATTTATTTTGGTAATCGAAAAGCAGGAAGAGTTGAAGATGAATACAGGGAGTTGATCTTGATTTATTATATTCAAAGAAAGTCTAAGTAGAGCATCGTATGTAGTACACAGTGACTTAATATACTAACTAAGTCTAGTCAGACCCCTATTCTTTTTTTATCTCTTCACTACCTGCTGGTTCTATGGCCAGCCACTTTCTAAGCCCTGATTCCTACATTCTCGTTTAGCAGGGGTCGTGTCACGTGGGCTATACTGTTGTGAAGCTTCTAGAACATTGTATGTCTGTCTGTATGTATATCTTCCTGTGCACGTCCAGCATTCCTTCACTTAAGAGTTGCAAGGGTTGCTGACACACTTCCTATCTCATCCCATGGCTTGGTGCTTCTATCTATCTATCTATCTGAGTTGTATTATTATAAAATGGAGTCCTACCATCGCTCGGTCATGTTAGCTGGCGGTCCTCTAACAGCAGTCATCATTGACATATGCTACTCTATTAATACATAATATTGATTGTAATATTGCATAGATATAATTCATGTTAATACTGCAATCATCCAGTAATATTACATTATAAATAAGTTGTATACATAATTGAACAAATGCAATATGGTTAAATTGGTTATTGTATGACATATTGTAAGATGTGTATGTATAACTGTAAAATGCATATACGCAAAAGAAAATAGTTCAAAGTTAAGATTATGGTAAGAGCTATTAATTTTTCATATAGAGATAAAGATACTATTTACTTCTATATCATGTGTCATTCATTTTTTTCCTTGTAAATTTAATGGTATATACAAAATATGTACAGTTCATTCAGAGGGGTGTACTTGAATTCGCACCTTACCCCCACTAAAGTGGACAAAGATGGTGTAAATACCGCACAGTAGTCTGGAGCTATGTATAATCCTGACGCTGAGGTATGAGATGGTGGTATATCTGGACAGACTATGTAAACTGATGTGTTATGAGTGAAAGAAAAAAAAAAACAGTGAGCGTCCGATTAGTTGATGGTGTACAAGGTTATCTGGAGCAAAAGTGAAGTTGCATTGATTATAAATATTGTGATTTCTTACGACAGTCATTTCACAAGGGACTGTTTCAGTAGGCTGAAACGTGAAAATTTAACTTGCAATACTTTGGTGATAGAAACTCCGTGTACAAACAGCTAGGTGAGGAGTTTATTACAAGCTCACAGTAAAACAGTCTGCCCGGCTAGGATGTCTGCTATCAACTGATGCAATAACGCCGTCTTCAGGCGTGGGAGAGCATGCTGACCTAGCAAATTTAGTGGGGGCATGTATGCATTGGGGGGGACATATATACATCGGGGGTAGACATATTGTGGAGGGGGTACACTACTCCCCCGGGTAGCTGAGATGGTGTCTCCTGACACCAGGAGTTAAATGGTGGGTGATTATAGTAGTAAGGCAGGACCAGGGAGGTTTGTACAAGGGATAAGTATGATACAGGGGCAGTAGGGGAGACATGGCCATGTTGAGGGGAGGGAATTAGAACGATATATACAGATGAGATATACAAAGATTAATAGGTACAAATCCAGTAAGGGTCGAAGGGATATATGAACATAATGGGAATTACACAATAATAGTTTGATACATGATAAACAAGGAGTAGATCTGAGAGTTCTAGTGTTGTTCTTCCTTCATTTTTTTGTTTTTGTTTTTATTGTGGATTTTCTGTAGGATACACTGTCACTGAGTAATGTATGAAAGAAATACCATCATTTTCTAGTAGGCAGAGTGCTGTTCACAGTTTGGTTAAACGGTAGATGGCAATGGTAGTCACGGAATGTGAGGGCACTAAGTAGGGGGAGGTTCTACGTCGTGGGTAGGGCGTACTATGCCGGTAGCGACTCTGATTTCCTGGAGTTGACGTTCCATTTTTCTGACACAACAATGCACTGCACAGATGATGAGTAGAAAACCTATGAAAGCGATAACCACAGGGGGAAACACAACTGTCGGATGAACCCATGAACGGCTGAAGGCCAGAGAAAATTGATCCATAATGAAATCACTGTCATTGAGGAAAGTGAGCATGCGCAAGTGAGGGGAGGTGATGGTAATGTTGGCAGATGGTAGGTTTGAAGGCATGTCGATTGGTTGAAAGATGTCATAGGAGTGTTTACGAACAGCTTGGTGATAGCGAGTGGCGTAAGTGATGACGGACTCTGATTTGACGGTACAATAGTCAGATGCTTTTTAGAGATCACTAGCGGGGACGGAGCGAACGGAAGAACCAGGACACATGATTGTGACAGAGATGGGAACAGCAAAGAAGACTTACTGGACATGGTTGAGGTGAGCATGGTGGACCGGGAGGTCAGGAGCTGGGACAAAAGAACAGGCCAAGTAGATGGAATGGTTGCGAACTAACGCAGACTCACAGGGTGTAGCACTGCTAGGGAAGATAGCGAAAAGGTGGGCAGCACAGAGACGAGAGGTCGGAGTAAGGGAGGAACATTGCTGGAGGTCTGTGGAAGAAAGGAAGGCAACGGAAAGATGATCATGGCAGAGGAGGAAATATTCTGAAGGAACAGATACCTGTAACAAGGAGTTGTTGAGGCGGAAAGGGAAGGGAATGATGTGGAAAAGGTTAAAGGTTATGGCAGAACGGAGAGGAATATGGACGACGACGTATGTAGTGAAAAGAGTGGCTTCGAGAACAGGATAATAATATTCAAGGGAGGAGTAAGGGAGGACTGGGGAGAGACCGAAGGTGGAGTGAGCCCATTCCAGGACAGAACGGAGAGCTGAGACAGGTACTAAGTCGGCAGTGACACGTCCATTGATAGCATCGACCAGGATACTAACCAAGGTAGAGACTTGAGACAGGAGAGAGTCAATGGCTAGTTGGAGAATATCCATGTTGAGTTTGAGGTAGAAGAAGAAAATGTGTCAATGAGTTCAGTGAATCTGGTACTTATGTATTGCAACTGCCAGGAGAGTGGGAGGAAAAGGTTATAGAGATACTCATTTGGGTTGTGTGTCCCCATGAGGGCCGTGAGATGGTTCCTGATTCCGTGGAGCTGGTGCGCGTAGGCAGGTAGGGCAATGGCTACGTCGGCCAGAGGCGCAAGATCGTAGCGCAAGGAGACCTCGCCTCCCGAGCCGACCAAGGCCCCGGGACGTACTCCACCATCGTCCTGACCTGACCCAGACCCCAGGAGGGTCAGCACTGCCAGCAGGGAGATCGCTAACATCGTACCTAGAAAATCAGGGTAGAGTTAATGGGGAAGGTCATGAAGAGGTTGATGGGCAGAGCGCAGTTTGGACCGATATTGATTGATTGATGAATGAGCAGGTGGATGTGGAGAGGAAGGAGACTGAGGGATAGGCGGAGACAAAGTAGACTGAGGGATGGGAGGAGGGGAAGAGGGGGCAGGAGGTTGTGTAAGTGACTCTTCCAACACGAGGCCACGGGGTGCTCGCTTTAAGTCATCGACGTGGACCCATCTGGTGTCCCTAGTGGACAGGTCCTGGAGGTGAAATTTGTTGCCTTGTTGAGTGAGGACGCGGTAGGGCCCTGTAAATTTGTCATCCAACTTAGAGGAACGCGTATGGGAATGAGCAAAGACAAGATCGCCTACATTGATAGTGATAGGAGAGGCGGACTTATGTTGGCGCTGCAGCATGTCCTCCTGAGAGGAAGCCAAAGTGGATTGGACATACTGGTGGATTGTCTGGAAGTTGGCCAATTTTAGTTTAACATAATCATCCATGTTGTAGATGGGTTCTGGCTTTGAGGATAAGAGAGAGTATGGGAGGTCCTTGTCAAAACCAAAGAGGACGAAGAAGGGAGATTCAACAATGGATGCATTGATGGAACTATTGATGGAGGATGCCACTTGGGGAATCCAGTCATCCCAGGACGAACTATGGGAGCCGAGATGTCGGAGGCACTCTAAGATTTTACGGTTGTGGCGTTCTACAAGGCCATTGGAAGCCGGATGGTTAGGCACGACATTGCACTTACTGATATGAAAGTGGCGACAGATCTCATCGAGAAGGCTATTGTTGAATTCTGTAAGAATGGTAAAAGGGGTACTGAATGGGCAAATTACGTGATCTACAAAGGCACGGGCAACGCTCTTCGCGGTCTTGTCGGAGAGGGGGACGAGGACACAGTAGTGGGAGAAGTGGTCGACCGTACGAACAAGTACTCAGCGCCAGATTCTGTGAGAGGTAGTTTTAAGAGATCGATTGAGACAGTTTCCCATGGTCGTGACGGGACTGGGTATTGTAAGAGAGGTGCTGGTAAGCCGGTTGATCCTTTGTGGCGGTGGCAGGAGAGGCAAGAGTCACAGTGGGCATTGATATCGCGGCGCATGGTTGGCCAATAGTATTTGAGACGTGCTTGGCGCAAGCATCGGTCTTTACCTGGATGGGAAGCTTGAGGAGTATTATGAACAATATGAAGAACCTTTGGTATCAGGGCAGTGGGGACAACAAGTTGGCGTACTTTGCGATTGGGCATATCTTTGCCTGTTAGCAGTGTTTTCCTGTACAAGAGATCATCATCTAGCATGAACTCATCTAGTGATACTGGCAGAGTAGGTAAGGTCGAGGCATCGCCAGATTCTAGGAAATAAATGACTTTGGACCACATGGGGTCTTGGCGTTGAAAGTTTCGAACAACGTCTGACGTTAGTGTAGTGTTTTCAGTTACTTCAGGCTGCAGTGATGTTATAGCTGCTGCTACATGACGTGAGAGTGCGTCTGCGACTACATTCAACTTGCCTGGTACATATTGAAAAGTGGGATTAAAGTCCTGGATGATGACAGACCATCTAGCTAACCTACCTGTTAGGTTGCGATTTTTGAACAAATCACATAGTGGAAGGTGGTCTGTTTGGATATGCACTGGATAACCATAGACGATATCTCTGAAATGTTTCAAGGACCAGATTACCGCTAGTGCTTCGAGATCTGTGACACTGTAGTTACATTCAGCGGTTGTAAGGGTGCGACTAGCATACGCTATTACGCGCTTCCTTGATGCTTCATCGAGTTGCATCAAAACGGCACCAAGTCCAGTGCCTGAGGCGTCTGTGCAGAGAAGGAAGGGTGTGGTATAATCAGGGAACGCTAGAATAGGGGCATTTACAAGAGCTGTCTTTAGCTTTTGGAAAGCCTGTGACTGGTCGTTAGTCCAAACAAAGGGCACATTCTGCTTGAGTAAGTGGGTCAGAGGAGCGGCGATCTTCGCGTAATCGCGGATAAAGCGACGATAATAGCCACTGAGGCCTAGGAAACTTCGTACAGCGTCGGTAGTGGTAGGTTCTGGGAAGCTAATGATCGCCTTAGTTTTATCCTCATTAGTATGAATGCCTTGTGCATCTACGACATGGCCTAGGAATTTGATTTTCTTTCGCAGGAAGTCACATTTACTGAGATTGATTTTTAGGCCTGCGAGCTGGAGGCGTTCAAAGACTTGCTGGAGTTTGGTAAAATGATCAGGGATGGATTTACTCACAACAATGATATCATCTAGGTAAGCAAAAAGAGAGTGTCCCATCATACCGCTGAAGACTGAATGGATAAGTCGCATGAACACGGAAGGAGCATTTCTCAGACCAAAAGGGAGTCTCTTAAACTGAAAATGTCCATAACGGGTGCTAAAGGCTGTAACTGGGCGAGAGGACTCTTCCATTTCGACCTGCCAGTACCCGCTGAGGAGGTCTAAAGATGAAAAGACTACGTTATTTTCACCAAGGGATTCTAGCAAATCAGTGAGGACAGGTAGCGGGAAACGGTCTGGAACGGTGACAGAATTGACCTTACGATAGTTGACTACTGGTCTAAGGTTGCCGTCCTTCTTTGGTACTAAGAAAAGTGGGCTATTCCATGGACTGACGGAGGGTTCAATAATGTCCTGGTCTAACATGTTCTGTACCATTTGATCTGTTTGCTTTCTCTGGCTGTGAGGCAATCGATACGCTGGTATGTAAATCGGCGGAGTTCCTGGTAGTAGTTCAATCGTATGTTTGACAAGGTCTGTTCTACCCATCGGTTCACCGGGTAAGACAACCACGTTTCTGTACGAGGTCAGAAGGTCGAGGAGTTGAGGCGTATTTTCTGGGAAATCTGTGCAAGTGAGATGTGAGAGCATATCGGGTGAATGCGTCGGCGCAGATCCCGTAGAGTTAATAGTACATACACTGATTGGCGTATCATCAGTCTGAATAGTAGGAATTGAGGAATCCTGGCACACCTTTACGGCCGCTGGGTATACTAGGAAGTCTCCAATCTTTACACCACTTTTAAGTTTAAGTGGAGCATTTGTGACATTGAGCAAGTACAGGTAGCATAAACTGTCCTCTAAGACTGTACATCATGCTGACTCATAAGTCAAGCCATTCACACAACACGTCTCAGGTAGGGTTAGTACATCCACTCCTTCTTTCGCACCGGCAACACAAACAGAGACTTTGGTGAACTCATGCGGTAACAAAATTGTGCACGTATTCGTTACTGCACGTTTCGTCTCTGCGTGTTGGAGAAGATCATTCAGACTGTGTGAGGTAGGGAACTGAGACATGTCTGAGTCAGCGATAGTGTTGTCGGGAGAGGATGTAAGAGCCATGTTCGAGGGCTGAGATGATGTATCAGGAGACATTGAGGAATTTATGTCCTTGCTCGCAGTCAGTAAAGGAATGATCTCTGTATTCTCAGATGATGAGAGTGGTGGTTTGGGCTGGGTTGGACTTTCCAGTAGTGATAGGGACAGAGGTAATTGAAGGACTGATTTGATCGTAAGAACAGGACGGGGACATTCCATAGTGTAAACCGGGAATCCAGAAATGTCTATACTACCACAAGCAGGTAATAATGCAATGGAATGTTGTGCCATGGTGGAGAAACCAATAAGGGCATCTGCGGGATACTGCAAGTCATTAATGACATGAAATTCAATGAGGATAGGGGGCAAAGCTCTGTGGAGTTTGACTTCAAGGGTGACTCTTCCCTTAACCTTAAACTCTGAGCCGTTAACACCACATAGGCGAATGTCTGGTGGTTCTAGGAAACTGACGTGGCTGTGATGGCGATGAATAATTTGTAAGGAATTTTCGGAGATGAGATTTACTATAGATCCTGTATCCAAGAAGAATGACGTTGGTATGTCATGACTGCTTCCGAGAATGACTAAACCCGAGGATGTTATGGGACCTACATGGCGGATGGGGAGTTGGGTTTCTGGTTCCACGTGATATTGGTCCGATACGGGCGCGGCACTTCCCCCGACTGTGGGCGGTTGAGGTAACGACATTCCTCAGTGGTGTGAGTCGTGCTTGATTTGTGGTATTTGCAGTGTGGACGACGTGAGCGGGAAGGCGTACGCTGTCTGGTTTGGGAGTGAGGACGTCTGTATGTACGGTCGCAACTGGATGCTCGATGTCCAGGATGACCACAGTACCAGCAAAGAATCGAAGATCGTCTGTCCCGTCGGGCGCTAGATTGATCACGGCCTGCTGTAGGAGAGCGATGTGTGGCAGGTCTGCCGCGTGTGGTGGGACGGGAGCGAGATTGGTTTGGGGTAGTGGAGGTGTGACAGACTGAGGAGGCCAAGGGTTGGGTGGTGCCCTGACGCGTGTAGTTCGAACCTGTTCTTTCATGAATGGCTTTAGTGACCTGAAAAATTTTATCTCCTGGATTGAAACCGATTTCCAAGGCTAGCTCTCGCTGTTTAGGAGTAAGCCAGTGAAGGAATCTCAGGTAACCGATTAAGTCAGCAAAGTTGGTGAGTGAAAGCATTGGAACGCCATTCTTGTCTTCTAACCATTTCGTGCCTACCAGTAATTGGAGCATCTCGCTACTAGTTGCTTTCATGGCGGCGGCCGCTTCGCGGAGCTTGGCATATTGCGCTGGGACGCGCAAGTCCTCATCTAGTTGGTTTAGGAGATTAATGAATCCCATGAGAGACGCGGAATTTGAATGCTGGCAACAAAGGCTGATGAGTTCCGTACGAAAATCAGCAAAGGTACGAATGCTATCGAAATGTCCTGCACGGATCGCGGATCCGATGTCTGATTTACCGTGATGCAAGCGACCGAGGAGGTAAGCTACTTTGAGCGATTCCTCGGTAATTTGTCTATTATTTATTTCGGTTTCGACTTCTCTGAGGAAATCATAGACAGACAAGTTGGGTCCTGGCCGGTAAATTTGGGACGATTGGCATCGTCGAGATAGATAGACTGTGGAGGGTTGGCCATGGCTGGAAGTGCAGAAGTGGTGGAAGGAGAGGTGTGGGAGAGAGAGAAGGCAGTGGCAGTTAAGGGCGAGGAAGACGGGGTATGAAGGGAGGCAGGAGAGGTAACGACAGTGGAAGTAGAGGAAGAAGAAGGGAGAGTAGAGGCAGGAGTAGAGGAGGAAGTATCTGGATTTACGAGGGTAGGACGGGTAGTAAGTGATTCTGCGGGAAGTGAAACGGGAGTCTCAGGTACAGGGCGGTGGTACTCTTTGCCACTTCGTAAATGGGTGATTGTGTTAGAGTCGGCAGACGGGGTATGAGCAGGTGATGTTTCCGGGTCGAGAGGGCTGGCGGTAAGCGGTTAACGTGGAAAGTATGACATTGAATGCGGCAATCGAAGATGAAAGGATGAAGATGGATACGTAGGTGGAAATGTATAAATAACAATGAGAGAATGGAATACACTAGGTGTGAAAATGAATGAAGGTGCGGGCATGGATGGTTTAAATAAAATGCGAAGGATGAGATGGATAATAAATAACGTAGGTGAAGATGAAAACGGGGCAATGGAAATGAGATGGAATATTTACAATAACCAATCTGTAGAGAAAATCGAGGATAATCTCTATAGAAAGGAAAGATATACTATAGTTACACAGTAGAAACGGGAATGTCGAGAGGTATGACGTGCAGGGTGGCTGGGCGTAGCTGGGCTGGGGCGGGGCGGGGCGGGGCTGGGCGGGGCTGGGCGGCGGGGCAGAGACAGCTGGGCGGAGAGGAGAAGAGACGCCGCGATGAATCACCGGCAGGGAGTGGCGGTCTTAGGAGGCTCCGTAATGCAGACCAGATGCGGGCGACGGCGGAGGCCGGCGGCGGGTGGTGAGGCAGATGTCGGCACAAGGCAGGTGTAGAGCTGGGGAGTTGCAAATGCAGAGAATGGTGGTGGGCAGACAGCGGGCAGACAGGGATAAGTGGCACCGTGGGGGCAGGAGCTATGATGAGTCCAGAACAGGTGCTGGGAACAGGTGCAACAGGTGCGTAGGTCGGCGACGGTGACACTTGCGGTTGTTTGAGAGGTGAGCACTGGGGAGAAAAATGGTACACTCGAAAAGCACAGCCAAGGTATAGAGGCACGGAGGAAGGGGCGAGGCTGGCAGATGCGAGACGTCGTGTATCTTGTTGTATCACTAAAAATCCAAGGAGGCGGTCAGAATGTGATGGTTCGAAACACCGCTGCTACCAAATGTAACTTGCAATACTTTGGTGATAGAAACTCCGTGTACAAACAGCTAGGTGAGGAGTTTATTACAAGCTCACAGTAAAACAGTCTGCCCGGCTAGGATGTCTGCTATCAACTGATGCAATAACGCCGTCTTCAGGCGTGGGAAAGCATGCTGACCTAGCAAATTTAGTGGGGGCATGTATGCATTGGGGGGGGACATATATACATCGGGGGTAGACATATTGTGGAGGGGGTACAAAAATGTACAGAGGCGTGGAAGAAGTAGAGTGACAGAAGAGAGAATTATATATAGAGAGGAAAGGAGATGTGAAAAGATTAGTAAGAGAAACTAAGAAGAGAGTGGATAAGGAATTTGGAAGGAAATTAAGTGTGAAGTGGAGGGAATGTTAGAAATTGTTCGAGAAAGAGTTAAAGATAGTTAGACAGGGTGCCAAAGAAGTTAGCTGGGGAGTGAAAGATAAAAATGGTAGATTGCTAATGGTGAAGGGAGAAAAAATGAGGAAATTGAGAGAACACTTTAAGGAGTTGCTGAACATAAAGAATGAAAGTAATGCAAGTATAAATGGCTGGGGAATGGCTGGGAGAAGGAGAGATGTGAGAAAAAAAGGAAGAAATCAGTCGGATAGAAGTTGTGGAAGCAATGAAGAAAGTTAAAATGGGGAAAGCCCCAGGAACTGATGAAGTGTGTGGTGAAATGCTGAAGTATGGGGTAGAGATAGTAGTAGAATGGGTGTGGAATATGAGCAGATTGGCTTGGGAGGAAGGTAGAGACCCAGCACAGGATTGGAAATCAGGTATAATTATTCCCCTGTACAAAGGAAAAGGGGAAAAAGGACTATGTGGTAATCATGGGGGCATTTGTCTTCTTACAGTAACAGGAAATGTGTATGGTAGGATACTTGCTGACAGAGTTTGGGAAATAACAGAGGAATTAGTTGCAGAAGAACAGGGAGGTTTTAGGAAGGGGAGAGGTTGTGTAGATCAGACGTTCACTTAGATCTTTAGCGGAAAATTTTCTATGTAGGCATTATATAGGCATTATGTAGGCATTAGTATATATCTCATAAACACAATGTACAGGATGTAGTGTCTGCTGTAGACGTAAAGAGATTCTCACAAGAAATGTCAATCCACATAATGTCTATCCATAATCTTGCTGTCCCAAACCATCATCAATCCTTAACCATATGATGTATTTCAAATATCCTCGAAGTCCAGATACCAAGAATTTCATGACGTATTCAAACACGCGGAGTAACCAGCCCTAGTTGGTTAGTCGATGTGAATGGAAATGTACAAGACACTACATAACACACACACACACACACACACACACACACACACACACACGTTCTCCAAGCTGTATATAGTGTCGGAGAGAGTCCCTTCAGATCAGAAAGTGGAGAGCGGGGCAAAAGAGAAGGCCTGGCACTAGGGTCATTAGGCCGTCATGCTCCATTATGCTGTAACTCACTATTCGACTAGTACAATTTTCAGAAAAGTTGGCTATCTAAGCTGAAAGAGGCATTTTGGGGGGAAAAGCAAGCAGCATACCTTTTCTTATGGATTTTTGGGTGGTGAATACGACTGGGAGTGTTGCTAAGCAATATTTTGCCATTTAAGTGGTCCAAATTGAGGTCAAAGGTTATTTGGTACATTGCAGTTTTCCTTATTTTTAGGATTTGGCACTGGAAAATTTGACACAACTCCCTCAATAACGAAGGTAGAGAAATCACCTGTGGCTCATATTTTAGCTTAGGATTTTCTCTATGAAATGCCCTAACCACTTGTTGATTTTATTCCATAGCATGGGTGCTTGGGGTGAAAAAGTCACGTAACCTCCTGGAACCCTAAATTTGTTCCCTTTTTCATTTGACTCCCAATAAATTAATAACCTGGTGAGATGTTGCCATCATCATAGATTTATTTGATATTTTAATGTTCTGGGTAGTTTTTGAAAAAAAAAAAAAAAAAACGACTGATGATAACCCATATAGGAACTGAGATACAGAGGGTCAAACTTGGGGACTTTTCCAAACTTCCAGGAAATCCACAAGGAAATGCTTCTAGTATAGTCAGTACTCCAGTTGGTAGCATATCATATATATCTATTTATTTATTTATTAATATCCATAGTCTACTTATTTATATTTATTTATTTGGTCCTATGACAGTTTTTTTTTTCTCGACATGTATTGAACAAATAAATGCATAAAACTAGACAGAGCGCAGGCCAAGCAAATGAACCGTGTCGATTGGCACGGGGATTGTATGTCCAAAGAATGAAACAGCCAGGCATTGACATGGAATACAATGTTACGTATATACACTGAAAATTAACATATACATAGGGAAGCACAAATAGCGACTGATGTTCAACAATCCCACAGGCTGCCCTGATCCCTGGCCGGAGGCCATGACGGGAATTATTAAATTTCCACGGACACAGCACAATTCTTACAAAAGTTTAATTTCTTTATTTTCATCAGCTGAAAACAGGCTAGCCTTCCAATAATTTGTTACATATTAACAGCATTACTTTATGACAGCAAATGTATATAATGTCTGCAGTGTATCTCACCCCCATTACATCTGCAAGCAGCTGTGCAAGGAAGGTTTGCCCTTTTGCATGAACAAATATGAATGTTGCAGCCCTTGGTTTATCCACAAAACACGATGTTCTTCCATGCTTTCGGAATGGGAGATAATGTAGTCAGAACTGGCCTCAGTTTTTCCATCAATATTCTCCCAGCCACTGGTAGTTGGCAATGACAGTATGGGGGTGGGAACATATGTTTGTCACCATAAGACGGACTGAATATTGGCCCTTTGAATGTGAAAGAATGTATTGTTAGAACTTTGTAGCCACAATTTATATATATGTAACTCTTTAGTCTTGTAATAGGTAAGTCTTGAGGTTTGGTTAAAGTTATTTTGGTAATCGAAGACTAGGAGGAATTAAAGATGAACACAGAGTTGATCTTGATTTATTAACTTCAAAGAAAATCTAAGTTGAGCAGCGTATGTAGTACACAGGGACCTAGTATACTATCTAAGTCAAGTTGGAACCCTCTTCTTATCTGATCTCTCCACTTCCTGCCGGTTCTATGACCAGCCCCTTTCTGAGCTCTGATTCCTACATTCTTGTTTAGCAGGTGTCGTGTCACGTGGGCAATGCTATTGGGAAGCTTCTAGAACATTGTATGTCTGTGTGTATGTACATCTTCCTTTGCACGTCCAGCATTCCTCCACTTAAGAGTTGCAAGGGTTGCTGACACACTTCCTATCTCATCCCCTGGCTTGGTGCTTCTATCTGTCTATCTGTGATTTGTATTATAATAATATGGAGTCCTGACATCACTCGGTGACGCGAGCTGGCGGTCCTCTGACAGCAGTCATCATTGACATATGCAACTCTGTTAATACATAATACTGATTGTAATACTGCATAGATATAATATTCATGTTAAAGCAATTGGGCGATAGTTAGAGGGTTGGGAATAGTCACCCGTTTTTCGGACCGGCTGAATGAGAGCAAACTTCCAGCAAGAATGGTTTGTACATGTTGATCAACAAAGGCAAAAGAGTTTACCTAGGCAGGGTGTAAGCACAGAAGCACAGTTCTTGAGGCCGACAGGAGGAACCCCATCAGGCCAATATGGCCTTGTTAGTATTAAGGACAGTGATGGTAGAAAATACATTAACTGGAGAAATTTTAATGTCAGCCATGAGGAAGTCAGAGGAGGAAAGTGATGGAGGAACAGCACTGAAATTGTCTAAGGTGGAATTGGAGGAGAAAGACTGAGTGAAGAGATTTGCTTTATCAGTAGAAGAAATTGATACAGAGCCATCAGAGTAGAAAAAAGGAGGAAAGGATGATGAGGTAAAGTTGTTATAAAGGTTTTTGACAAGGTGCCACAAGGAGCGGGAAGAATTCAAATTGAAGAGTTGAGAGCATTTAGTTCACATGAAATTATTTTTAGCAGAGCAAAGAACAGACTTAGCACGATTTGGGGCAGAAACACACACAAAAAAATGTGATTCAGGGGTGGGTTGGTTTGGGTACCTTATATAGGTCTTCTCCTTGTTGTGGACAGCATTAGAAGAAGCGTGATTAAACAGAGGCTTTCTTGCATTAGTCAAAGGATATGAGAAAGGAATGTATGCCTCCATGCCCGAGAGAATAGCCTCTGCCATGCGCATGGCACACTCAGATGGCTCCCGGCCATGGAAGCAATAATCATTCCATGGAATATCAAAGAAGTACTGCCTTAGGGCCTCTCAATCAGCAGCTCCAAAGTGCCACAACCGACGTTTCTTTGGAATGTCCACGGGCCATCCTGGAGCAATAAGAAAGGCTAAGGTAATAAGGTTGTGATCAGAAGAGCTCCACAGAGAGGTAGGATTAACAGCAAAAGCAGAAGGATTAATTGTAAGGAAAAGGTTAAGCATATTGGAACTCTTTCCAAGTTGGTCATGGATACAGGTAGGGTGCTGTACAAGCTGCTCTAGGTCATTAAAGATAGAAAAGATATACACTTGTTCACCAGGTGGATCAGTTAAAGGAGAGGAGTGCCAAAGATGGTGGTGAACATTGAAATCTCCTAGAATGCAGATTTCAGAGAAATGAGAAACGGATAGCATGTATTCCATTGTGGAAGTAAGACAGTCGATGTGGATGTGTTAGAAAGCGTTAGGGGAAATACACTGAGATAGTTTGACCATGTGGAGAGGATGCTGAGCGAAAGACTAACGAGGAAAGTGCATGTGAGTAAGGTGGAGGGGGTGAGAGGAGGGGGAGGCCGAGGATGAGAGAGATGGATGGAGTGCAGAGGTATTTGCAGACGAAGGGGGGCGAGCTGGAAGGAGGGCAGCAAAATGGCAGGGGACATGGCGAGATGGGGCGATTTGTTTGTGGCCACCTCTTAGGGGAGTAAGGCATCTCGCAACAGATATATAGATAAATAGTCTGGAACTGTACAGTTAGGGAAGACAAGGTGTCGAGAATAAACTGAAGAGAAATTTAATCTTTTGAGATGCATTGACTGAGCTCAACTTTTTTTTTTTTTTTCTTATTGCAAGTAAGTTTCATATACAGTTTGGAAGATACGTCCATAATTTGGTCACTGAACCCGAATGTAGGTATAGACTAGTCCTTGAAGTCCAGTTGTATTAGTTGGACGGCGTGTCAGCTGGATGAGTTACTGTGTGCCACCTCAACATCTACTCGAGTTCTACGTTCCCATTACACAGAAACATATATATGGTGCAGTTGCGAACATAAGTATTGATTGACCTCGTTAACGTAAAAGTCAGAATGGCTTCTGAAACCCAGCGATGGAACTTTCAGAATCCAAGCACTTTACATGATATAATTTCTTATTTAATATTTGAGACTATTATCCACAACTAGACTGCACGAAAAAAAAAATAATGCTGCTCTGCCTCATACTACAGTGGCCTGGAGCAGTTTGTTCATTAACAATGCACGCTCACTATCAGCTCGATTTCAGTCTGGTAACAACTGGCTTCCCTCTTGGCTTGCTTCAAGTGAACACTATGTTTACTAACGAGGTATAGGCTAGATTTTTCGCCTGGAAACAAGACAACACCCCTACCTAAGAAACAGTGGTCAGAACGTTGGGGGAAGCGTGCCCTTAGCCTCCCATCAAATGTCTCGCCCAGAAAACCTCGTCCTGAACGACAACGCAAGAGAACGAAGGCTACAGATACTCTTCTAAGGCATGAGATGCTTAAATCACGGCTGCACATCTCAAAGTTAATTATCCAAAGCTTTTTCAAGGTGTCTCTATCCACAGCATCGTACACCAGCTGCAAAAGGGCCCAAACTTGTCATCATGTTTGCCAACCAAGGAACCACTTCTAACCAAATAAATGCACCAGAAACAGCTTGACTTAGCAAATATATACAAAGATTGGACCACAGACGACCGGAGGAAAATAATGTCCTCTGATGACAGGACCTTCATATGTTCTTATTAGGCGGGTAAGGAGACCTCACAACGTCAGTCGCTATGACACCCTCTACATATAGAAGACTGTCAAGCATAGTGATGGTATAATGGTGCGGGATTCTTTTAGCAGGGAAGTGGGCAGGGGAGGCCTGTATTACCTTCCTAAAAACACGACGATGAATGCTGACTAGAATATGCTGGTGTGGGACATCCCTTTCCTTCGGTATTGACATTCATGGTTGCACACATTTTATGCATGGTCTGCTCCATGTCACAAAGCAAATAGGGCAATGACATTCCTCTCAGATCATGACACTCAAGTACTGGATTGACCAGGTAACTCTCCGGATCTTAATTCCATCGAGAACGAGTGGAATTACAATATGCAAAACCTTGTCATTGCCATGCCATACGGCTGAGATTCTCGACATGTGAGTCAAAGAGATTACTGCAGAATACTTCCAAAATTTAGCAAACTGCAGACCCAAAAGCCTTCAGACTGTAAATCGTCTAAAGGCAACAAGACCAAGTATTAGGATGCAGTTATGCTACATAGTTTTGCCTTCATCAGTAACATATTCCCTGGCGAGTGATTTTCTTTAACATGATGCCCTGTGCAGTCAGTTTCATTTACAGAGCCTCTATAGCATCATCAAAAAGTGTCAAGTGTCGGTTCCCAGAAGTTTGATGGATATGAAAACGAAAAAATTCCTCCAAGAAGGTAGGATCGACTAAGTTGGCATATCAGGTTATGTAACGTCATGTGTGTGTGTGTTACAAATATCCAGGGTAATATTTGTACTTATATCACAGGATGATCATAATATCACATTGCTCTATGCATGTTCTTAAATGTTTACTATGATCAGTGTTGTATTTTTTTACAGTGCAGTCGATGAAAAATATCAGGACCGGTATACATTTGTGTAGGAATCTGACGCCACAGTGAAGAATTTTGCAAAAATCCAATTGAACCTACCGGCTGTTTCCAGTCATGCTTCATGAGGATGGCTTATGCTGCTTGCATATGATATTTCCTAATTTATCCATCATAACTTTTGTTACTGTATACACACCGAGATGAAAATAGAACTTTTTCTGAAACATAATGAACTTTACTGGACCCCTCTAAATAAATTTTTTACTTTTCATTTCTCTTTTTTCTTTCTTTTTTATTACTTTTTTTTTTTTATTGCAAGTATAACTGTCCTCTTCCTTTGACCAGGTGTTTCTTGGTTTTTGGCTTCTGTATGCTTTACTGGTGACGACCTATTACAAGACCTACCTTACCAGTAGCTTGACTGTGCCCTTTGCTCCTTCTACCATAAACACACTGCAGCAGCTCCATGATTCCAATTTTGAATATGGAATCAGGAATGACAAGGTTAGTATGGAAGGGATTACTTATCTTGAACTCCACTGCAGTCCTGGAGTGATGTAAGTGACATGATTTGTAGTGGTTAGTGGATTCGTCGCTCCACCCATTCGCTCTCTCATGTCAGCTTCCCCCCCCCTCCGCTCCAAGAAATCGACCCATAGGCCCTTCCTTTAAATAAAATATAATGGAGCCACCACTGTCCAGCACATTTTGTTTGTTTATGGAAGGCAACTGAAGTGATCATGCATGTAAAGTAGAACACGTAACCATTAACAGAACATGAGAGGAACTTACTGTACATAGCGTCGGTGCCTTCTTTAATTATTTCTCCTCATTCTTCTCCAACATCGCCATCTTAGTTTTCATTAACCTGTCACGTCCCGAGGTTTTCCGCACCTCCGACATCCCCCAATCCCGAGCTATTTTGGAAAAAAAAAAATGGCTAAAACTTCCGCTTTTGTTGAGAAACAAAGGAAAATCACCAAGAAAGGGCTTACCGTGGTCCATCAGTGATCGGAACAAGTGAGGTCCCCCACGCCAGGTATTGTATTCTCTCATTGACGTGTGAGGCGCTCACGTTTTCTATGGTAGGAAATATTGGGAGAAACAACAAACAACACCTCTACATTTATTGAATTTGAACTAATAAACAGTAAGAGTAGCAATATAATGGATTTCAAACACATATATATAAAAAATAAGCATCGTACCTTCGCGCAAGCATAACGAGTTAGGTCCGAGTGGTAACATGGTATGTGCTAAGTTTCTTGTATCAGTCAATATATTATTTTTTCTACTTGTATACTTCTGTTTCATTGACATTTTACCGATTTTTACTGTTTGTAAATGTTTTCAGCTGTTTTCATTCATTACGATGACATGCAGCATAAGTATAGCGCACATCGGCTTACTAAGCGCACTCGCTATGACTCGTATTTCAACATACCCAATTGTTTTATCACTTTCCTATTATTTTTTCCTTTACATAGAACCTTTCCTCCACACTGTAAATGTTTTCAATTATTTATATTCATTACGAGGGCATTTAGCGAAATGCTAGCAAATATTCACGTAGCAAGCACAGTCTCAAACACTCGTGTTTCATATTCTACTTTTTTTTTTTCACTCCAATTATACTTTCCCACTTACATTACACACGTTTACACCCTTATACTGCACTATACATAGTTACTGGCATTATTTATTCAAGTGAGCGTCAAAATATCGCATGAAAATACCCTCCCAATGAATGTTTCGACCAACATAATACTCAAACACTTACATACAAATCCTTCACATATATTACACACTTTCCCACTTGTTGACTTCTATTTTCATAATTACGGGCCTTATTCATTCCACTGAGCGTCAGGATGTCGCATCTCTATACACACGCTAGGAATATTTTGACTTAGAATATATTTCAGCACTTACAATAATTTGAACTTATATTATACCCATTTGCATTTCCAGTAATAGTATTTACATATTTACGGGCCTTATTTATTGCACTGAGCGACAAAATATCGCATCAAAAAACCCTCGCTAGGTATGTTTCCACTTACAGCATATTTATACACTTACAATTTTTGCACTTATGTTATACCCGTATGCACTTTATACTAATATTTTCAGATCAACATGACTGATAATTTCACTGAGCATCTGTTTGTCGCATTTACTTCATAGTTTCAGGTCCTATCGCATTCACACCATATTAGAATTGCATCAAGGTTTGATATTCGCTGAAACATGGGTGAATACAGAGACCCACGTCACACTCGACTCACTCATAGCGGGTGTCCTTCCTCTGTGTGGTGAGTCTCACCCGGGAATTGCTACACACGTGCCACCTGCGTTGGGGCCTACAGTAGGTCTGTTTGGCTGGGGAGGGATAGGAGTGGGGAAATGGCGGCCGGATATTCTCAGGGGAGTTTGGGCAATAAGAGCAGTGCGGGTGCGATGTTGGGGCCTTTCAACAGCATACCGTGCAATCATCTTTCTTGTGAGCTCTCTCACAAACCCTTCAAAGGTTTCCTGAACTCCTGTTGTCATGGCGTGAAGGTGGTGGCAATTCAGAGCAGTGATGTCTAGCAAGTGAAAGAACAGTTTCTTATACCACTTCATCGTGGTCCTGGCACACTCTGTACCCATACTATGTACACCTAAAACCTATGTATATATGTATTTGCATTCTCCACGGCTGCCGCACGTCTGCCTTTTGCCTGCCTTGTGTTTGGGACACCTACGTCTTCCGTAGTGAACGCTTCCTGCATCTTCCCTGACGTGTCGTCACCGATGTGCAGGCCACATCGCTTCTCAACAGCTGCTATTCTACTGAAACTCAGTAAGGAACTATCAGGTGTCAGCCCTTCCGTCCTCATTGTCTTCATAATTTTATGATTACCATCCCGGCTCACTCCACCACACTCCAACCGCCCCCTCTCACCCACACCTTCCGCATTGCTGACCAAGCAGAACTTGCCCCACCAGCCCCACCCGCAGCGCCTGGCAACTGCAGCCACCGGCATCTCGCCCAGGGCACGTGCCTCCACGCCATCGCTGGCTCTCTTCAATCACCGTCTCTCTGGTGATCATCTGACCCTCAGCTGGCCTCCCATTTGTCGCCTGAACTTGTGACGTCATCGCCACCCCACCCGCGCCACCTTCGCCACTGGGGAGAAGTCATTCATTCAAGTACCGTCTCAACTTCCCTTCCTCCAAACAAGACTTCCCTTCATTCTTACTGCTTCGGTATTCCTTATATGTACTTGCATAATTTATGCTAATCAGTTCAAACCCTGTCTTTCTATAGAGATTACTCTCCGGATTTTCTCTACAGATTGTACCTCATAATACCATTCATCTGTCTTTTATTCACTATCGTGCATCGCTTATATTTACCTTCATTCTCCGCACCACCACCCACCACGCTCACCTCTCGCTTCATTTCTTTTCATCTGATTTCCCTTGTTCATTTCGCCCCCCTTGTAAATATTTACTCCCATTACTATTGTACATATTTCATATGCCCTCATTCTCACATTGTATATAAAACTTTTCATTCTCATTATCATTTAACATTTTCTTTTTTTTTCTCTCCTTCACTACATGTCATACTTTGAAAAAACTGAGCTCTCTCCCGTTCGCCAGCGACAAGCAACTGAAAGTGAGCCGGTAACTCCCGATAATGACGATTCAGTGACTCTTCTTCGTAGCGGTCGATCGTACCAAAAATATTCTTCATCCACCCAGACAACTCCTAAAACTGAACATTCTCATACTGCTCTCACCACCATCACCCCTACTACTACTACCACCACTACCACTACTACTACTTCTTCTGTTCTAGAGGACCCAGTTATCTTTATCCCAGATAAATTAAATCCAGATACACCTTCATCTTTAAATGACTCCCTAGAACTTCCTTCACCTCCTGCTACTTCCACTTCCCAAGTTGTCTCTGATACAACACTTCAGCTCCCAACTCAGCCACACATGACTACCATTACTTTCACTACCTCTCAACCTACTACTTCAGTTACTTGCACACGTATCCAACCTCACTCTCTTCCAACCATGGCAAACACCCCACCCCCTCCACAGTCAATCTATTTGGACGATGCTAACCGGCCTTAATTTACCGGCGAAGATAACTCGGTGTCCATTTACGACTTCCTCAGAGAGGTAGAAAAGGACATTCGAAACAGACAAATCACACATGAACATCTCAAAGTCTACTACCTTATGGGGAGGCTCCACCAAGGTAGGTCCCCAGTAGGAGCCCCGATTCATTCAGGCCATTTTGAGGACTGTTAAACATTTGATGCCTTACGTCATGAATTAATTCAGCTTTGTTGTCAACATTCAAATGACGTCTCTCTCATAGGTTTTACCAGTTTATTATCCCAAATGGAGGAGGATATGAAGGTCCCACCTAAAGATGCAAAATTGTATGAGGCAGCAGCGACAATGAAAGCCACTAGTTCTGAGATGCGCCAGTTGTTGCGTGGCACCCAGCAGGTCAAAGACGTTCAGGGAACATTTATGATTTCCTTTGATGACTTTGGAGATTTGCTGGGTTATCTGAGATTTATGAATTGGCTTGACCCCACCCAGAAAGAATTAGCATTACAGATAGGATTCAGCCCAGGAGACAAAATTCAAAATGTCTCCAAGGCCATTAGGGAACGAACGGGATCCAACCTCACTCGTCAGGCCACTAATTGCCCTTCCTTTTCCCAAGTTCTCCACACCTCCGTTGTTTCGTCGGACTCACTTTCGCGACCAATTGCGAAAGGACAACCTAACACTAACTGACCTAACACTAACCGTTCCCTTTCACGTTGTAGATCACCAACCAGCGGTCAAATGTGCGCCAGGGTAGACAAGCCTCGATCGTGCGCTGGCGCTGTGGTCACATCAGACATCGAGCATCCAGTTGCGACCGCGAATACCGACGTCATCCCTCACAGTGTCGCCAGCGTACGCCATCACGAACGTGTCGCCCCAAGTGCAAATATCATAAGACCAGTACGACTCACACTACTTAGGAGTGTCGTTTCCTAAACAGTCGCCAGTCGGGGGAAGGGGAGCACTTGCACCGGACCCGTATCATGTAACTACAGAAGACCAACTCCCCATCCGCCAGGTATGGCCTATCACTTCTTCAGGCTTAGTCATTCTAGGGCGGAGTGAAGACGTACAAACCTCGTTTTTCATGGATACAGGGTCTATGGTAAATTTGATATCTGAAAGCTCCTTAAACAGTATTAGGGGACCAGGTAAAAGGGTCGGCATTTTTGAGCCACTGGACATTCGTTTATGTGGTGTGGATGGCTCCGAGTTTCGAGTCAAAGGGCGAGTTGTTTTGAAAATACAATTAGATAAAGCTTTGACACCTTTTACAGTGACATTTCATGTTACAAACGACCTCAAATATCCAGCAGATTCCCTTCTAGGCTTACCCACCATGGCTGAATACAACATAGCTTCAATCCCGTCTTCTACTAGTATAGACATTTATGGCTTTCCAGTATATGGCATGGCTTATCCATCTCCTGTCCTTTCTCATATTAACTCAGTCATTCAGTCCCCACTATCCTCACCACTACCCGAGAGTACAGATGAATGCTCCTCATTCTCTGAGAGTAAAGTAATAAATCCATCACTCCCTGGGAGCGTTGAAGTAAATTCACCAACGGCTACTGATACACCCTCTAATCACTCAACAGTAAATCACGATAAACCCTCTAATGACAGCACTCAAGCCAACTCAGACACGTCTCAGTTACCTACCTCACAAACTTTGAATGATGTTCTAGAACACACAGAGACGAAGCGTGCAGTAACAAATCAGTGCACAACTTTGTTGCCGCATGAGTTTACCAAAGTCTCTGTTCGTGTTGTAGGTGCGACAGCTGGAGTGAATGTACTAACATTACCAGAGACGTGTTGTGTGAATGGTTTAACTTATGAGTCGGCGTTGTGTGCTGTGTTGGATGATAACTTGTGTTACCTGTACTTAAATACCAGTAATGCTCCACTCAAACTTAAAAGTGGTATAAAGATTGGAAACTTTCTAGTTTACCCATCGGCCGTAAGGGAGTGCCAGGAGGTACCAATCTCCATACCTACTAAACATGATGATGATGATGGTGAACCAATCGGTGTTTATGCCATTAATTCTAAGGGATCTGCTCCAAGGCTTTCACCTGACCTACTCCCAAGCCTGACTTGTGATGATTATCCACAACATAAAGATCAATTAGTCAATCTATTGCAATCATATCGAGACGTAGTAGCCTTACCCGGAGAACCTATGGGTAGGACAGACTTAATGAAGCACAACATAGAACTGGTCCAAGGTACTCAACCGATTTACATACCAGCCTACCGATTGCCTCACAGCTTGAGGAACAAGACTGACGAGATGGTACAACAAATGTTAGATCAGGATATCATTGAACCCTCTGTCAGTCTGTGGAATAGCCCACTTTTCTTAGTTCCAAAGAAAGATGGCCAATTTAGACCAGTAGTGGACTATCGTCGAGTATATTCAGTTACTGTACCCGATCGTTTTCCATTGCCAGTCCTGACTGATTTACTGGAGTCACTAGGTGAGAACAACGTAGTCTCTACATCACTTGATCTACTCAGTGGCTACTGGTAGGTAGAAATGGAAGAATCATCTCGCCCACCTGCAGCCTTCAGCACCCCTTCCGGACATTTTCAGTTTAAGAGACTCCCTTTTGGTCTGAGAAATGCTCCTTCCGTGTTCATGCGACTTATCCATTCAGTCTTCAGCAGTATGATGGGACACTCTCTTTTTGCTTACCTAGATGATATCATTGTTGTGAGTAAATCCATCCCTGACCATTATACCAAGCTCCAGCAAGTCTTTGAACGCCTCCAGCTCACAGGCCTGAAAGTCAATCTCAGTAACTGTGACTTCCTGCGAAAGAAAATCAAATTCCTAGGCCATGTCGTAGATGCACAAGGCATTCATACTAATGCCGATAAAACTAAGGTGATAATCAACTTCCCGGAACCTACCAGTACAGATGTTGTAAAGAGTGTCCTGGGATTAAGTGGGTACTACCGGCAATTCATAAAAAGTTACTCACAGATTGCCGCTCCTCTGACTCACTTACTAAAGAATAATGTGCCTTTCGTTTGGACAAACGATCAGTCACAAGCCTTCCAAGCACTGAAAACAGCCCTTGTAAATGCCCCAGTTTTAGCATTTCCTGATTATACACAACCATTTCTTTTGTACACAGATGCCTCGGGCGCAGGCCTTGGTGCAGTTTTAATGCAATTGGATCAAAGATCAAGGAAGCGGGTAATAGCGTATGCTAGTCGCTCCCTCAACCCTGCCAAACGTAATTATAGTGTTAGAGATCTCGAAGCACTGGCAGTGGTCTGGTCCTTGAAACACTTCAGAGATATAGTGTATGGTTACCCAGTGCATATCCAAACAGACCACCTACCTCCATGCGATCTGTTCAAAGGACGTAACCTCACAGTTAGGCTAGCTAGATGGTCTGTCATCATCCAGGACTTCAACCCGACTTTTCAGTATGTCCCAGGAAAATCGAATGTGGTCGCGGACGCACTTTCACGCAATGTGGCAGTGGCTGTCACATCAGTACTGCCAAACAACACTGATAACACACCACTAACACCAGAAGTCGTTCAACATCATCAGCACAAGGACCCTTTCTGGTCCAAAGTGATTTATTTCCTGAAATTGGGAGATAATTCTACCTTACCTACTCTGCCAGTACCAATTGATGAGTTCATTCTAAAAGATAGTATCTTATACAGGAAAACATTTCTAACAGGGAAGGAATTGCCCAATAGGGAAGTCCACCAACTTGTTGTCCCTACTGATCTAATATTTGCGGTACTTCAGATAGTTCGTAACACACCTCATGCATCCCATCCAAGCAAAGATCAATGCTTGCGACAGGCACATCTTGCATACTATTGGCCAACTATGCGTCGAGATATCAATGTACACTGTGACGCTTGTATTTCGTGCCACCGTCCCAAAGGATCAACCGGATTACCTGCACCACTCTTACAATACCCAATTCCGTCACATCCATGGGAAACTGTCTCTATTGACCTTCTAAAACTTCCACTTACGGAATCAGGTGCTCAGTATTTATTTGTAGCTGTTGATCATTTCTCTTGCTCCTGTGTCCTAGTTCCACTTGCAGATAAGACCGCAAAAAGCATAGCGCATGCCTTCATCAACCATGTAATTTGCTCATTTACTATACCCAACACAATAATTACAGATAATGGAACTGAGTTTAACAACAGTCTTCTGGAGGAAATTTGTAAACAGTACAAAACAAATGCAATGTTGTCCCTAACCATCCAGCTTCCAATGGCCTCGTAGAGCGACACAACCAAAAGGTTTTGGAGTGTCTCAGACATTTAGGGTCAAATAGTGCCTCTTGGGATGAATGGATACCACAAGTAGCAACTTCTATAAATAGTTCCATCAATTCATCCATTGGTGAATCTCCCTTCTTTGACTTATTTGGGTTCGATAAAGACCTTCCCCATTCCATCCTATCTTCAAAGCCTGATCCCATCTATAAGGTGGATGATTACATGAAAGTGAAAATGACGAACTTCCAGAAAATCCATCAGTATGTCACAGCAAATCTGGCCGTATCTCAGGAGAACATGTTGCAATGCCAACATAAGTCTGCCTCACCTATCAGTATCAGCATTGGAGATCTAGTCTTTGCTCGTTCCTATACTCGCACCTCCAAATTGGATGACAAATTTACAGGCCCCTACCGCATCATAAATAAACAAGGTAACAAATTTCAAGTACAAGAATTGTGATAAAGACTACATATTATATAGATAGATAGATAGATAAATAGATAGATAGAGAGACAGATAGAAGCAGGGAGTCAGATGATTGAGAAGGTGTTGTGTCTGCGAGAATCGAGCAGTGCTAAACATGCTTACACACTCTTAACACTGAGGAAAGCTGACGACAGCGGCCAGTAAGGAGATGATGCAGTTAGCTGTCAGCAGTCCTCTCGTGAACAAAGATCTAGTCCACCCACGAGGAACACACGTGACACACCCCTGCTACACCAGAATTTAGGAAAGAGAGCTCAGACGGAGATTAGTCACTGAACAGGCTAGAGAGAAGGAGACAAGCGAGCCTAGAGAGAGGTCGAGACGGAGATTAGCCTTAGAACAGAGAGAGAGAGAGAGATAGCGAGACAGGGAGGTAGCTACCCGGGACTTACAAAGTCGTTATGACATTTAGTCTTTATGACATTTGGTAGCAGCGAACGTATACGAACCTCGTCTACGAATCAACATTAAATTCCTACAAAATATCAAGATTGAAAACAACCAACAACATCAGCTCCTGACAGTATTCTCTCCATCCAGCCCCCTCCGTCTCCCAGATCATTACGCTGATGCAGAGGTCAAGAGATCACTCGACGCCTTGCAAGTAGCTTAACGACAAACCAGCAAATCTGCGGACATCGTCTCTGAATTAAAAGCAAATTTCTACAAAAGCAACCGAGACTACAAGATTAGTTTCAGTTCTACATTGAATCCTACAAAATACAGCCTACAATGCAAATAGTCTACAAGTCTACAATTAACAACTCTACGTCGTCTGTATAATCTTCTACACGCACCTACATGAAGCGGCAGTCTTCATCCTACAACGAGTAAATCACAAGAAAAAAGGACCAAGAATACATCAAGAAAGAAAGAAAACAAACAAACAAACGAAGAGTGAGAGACGACTCACAACTCATAACCACCAGACCTCACCCTCCTCTTTCTGCTACATCCACGCAACCACCACCGCCTACGCAGGTGTGAAGAGGTCAGGACGACGAAGCAAACACCAAGTCCATATTCACAACTCATCTTACTCACTCGTCTTCACTCAAGTTACTCATCGCTACTCATTCACTCACCACAGCTACCAGTGTGGGAAGTTGAGGTCATCATGCGTGCTTGCTGAACAGACGCCACGTCACTCAACACACCACCTGCACCACCACTCACACCACGGTAAAAATTAGTGAGTTACATAGTTACTTCATTCATACAATACACAGTGATAGACAATAAGCTTCTGCACAAACATAAAAAACGTGCTGTATAGTTACAGTTTAAATACACATACTTACTTCAATTATCTGCATAACTCAAATACTAAATAATCACCAACAATAAATATTCTACACTGTATATATTCATTCATTTATTATAACATTTATTTACTACCAACGAGTGTTACCATTTATACCTACGTAAAATACGTGTTTCATACATACAACTATACATTAATTATATCTACAAAGTAATAAAGAAAATATACAATCACAGTTACTCAGTGAGCAATTAAAAGAACTGTATTTAACATTTATTAATTAAAGCTACCTAGTGGAAACAGACAAATTAAGTTACACGGTAAACTAGAGAAAAAAAAAAAATGGCCAACACAAATGCCGTTAGCAAGAGTGAACATCTTCAACACAATCGTGAAGACAATGATTTCCACACAGTGCTGACACACATATTACTCACGATAGGTACAGGTGAACAACAAATCAGTGTATATAGTTAATACTGTATATATGTATATATTTTTTATATAAAATAACAAAATATGGGACTATATAATATCATTTTCAATAATATCTGTGCAATATAAACTAAACTTTAAAAAAGTATCTCAAGGAAATTAGCCAGTAATTATGTAACCATGAACAACATGGAAAAAAGTGTACACAAGCAAAGAAAAACAAACTATAGAAAATCAATACATAAGAAAAAAAAAAAAAAAAAAAAGGAAAGGAAAGAAAGAAAGAAGAGTAAAACAGAAAAAAGAGAAATAGAGTAAGATCACATAACAAACAAATGAAAATAAGTGTAAATGTTACTATATATGCCAAAATACCACATAAACTACAAACAAAAAAGCAAATTGTGTCTCCACAAACAAGTGGCATGACACATCATCACTATCATCGACCGCAGCATATGTTAGGACTGCAGTTATTACAATTTTGTTACTCCATATTACAATAATGTAACGACAAACGATTACATTATGTTACACTTGTTACAATTATGTAACTACAAACAATATGTACCAATTAATGTAACAGTTGCATTAACAAGATGTAACTTTTATGTAACTTTAACTACAATTATGTACCTACAAACGATATGTAACAATTATGTAACGACAAACGATTGCATTATGTTACACTAACTACAATTATGTACCTACAAACGATATGTAACAATTATGTAACGACAAACGATTGCATTATGTTACACTAACTACAATTATGTACCTACAAACGATATGTAACAATTATGTAACGACAAAACAGTTGCATTAACAAGATGTAACTTTTATGTAACTTTAACTACAATTATAAGGCCAAGACACTTATGTAATAGTTGCATTAACAAAATGTAACTACAATTATAAGGCCAACACAATTATGCATTAACACAATATAAGTCATACAATTATAGCACAATTCTGTATTACCAGTATCATCATACAAGTTAGGTGAAATATTAGACATTACTAAAGTGATAACTCAAATATGTAATGTATAACCTAGCAGTATTACCATTGCACAATTATATGCGTACGTCTGTTGTACATGCACGTCTTACAAAGTGTTATACAACAATCATTGCATTTATTCAAATATGTATACAACTTGTTTAAATGTATTATTACTGAATAATCACTATTTACTATGAATATTATATGTATACAAATTCATACAATTATGTTACTTTTACAATATTATATATTTCACTTAATTAGCTTATAAGTTCATTATAATGTATATATAATATGTATTAATATGTTATGACTATTAAATGTCGATGGTACGCCATTTTCGCGCGACCGAGCAGTGTGATAAAGACTACATGTTATATAGATAGATAGATAAATAGATAGATAGAGAGGCAGATAGAAGCAGGGAGTCAGATGATTGAGAAGGTGTTGTGTCTGCGAGAATCGAGCAGTGCTAAACATGCTTACACACTCTTAACACTGAGGAAAGCTGACGACAGCGGCCAGTAAGGAGATGATGCAGTTAGCTGTCAGCAGTCCTCTCGTGAACAAAGATCTAGTCCACCCACGAGGAACACACGTGACACACCCCTGCTACACCAGAATTTAGGAAAGAGAGCTCAGACGGAGATTAGTCACCGAACAGGCTAGAGAGAAGGAGACAAGCGACCCTAGAGAGAGGTCGAGACGGAGATTAGCCTTAGAACAGAGAGAGA
This sequence comes from Coenobita brevimanus, assembly GCF_032717465.1. Classification (NCBI taxonomy): domain Eukaryota; kingdom Metazoa; phylum Arthropoda; class Malacostraca; order Decapoda; family Coenobitidae; genus Coenobita; species Coenobita brevimanus. Next base: position 16,736,597 of record NC_137009.1, read on the forward strand.
GAGAGATAGCGAGACAGGGAGGTAGCTACCCGGGACTTATACTCTTTCCATGTGAGAGACCTGTTTAATATTTCCAAGACAAATAAAAATAGTCCCATACTATTCTTTACCTCTCCCGTCACTACATGACATCTGGTGGGGAAGCTACTACAAGATATAAAAGCCACTCGACCACAAGTCTAAAATATACTTCTCTACAAGTAACTACAAAGTCTTTATGACAGAATTGTCAACTAAAGATACCAAGTGGGTACATGCAGATGACCTAAAGCGTGCACCTCGAGGCCTGGTGTTGGAAGAGTCCCTTGCACAACCTATCACTACTTCTTCTCCACCTGTTCCTCAGTCTGAACCTTCTTCATCCAATCATTTTCGGTCAAAGCTGCTCTCCGCACATAAACATCTTCATGATCTCTCTCATTAATTCAAAATTATTTTCTAGGTAAGATGTTAGCGGTCTACTTGATGGCAGTGCTGGCCCTCATAGGGTCTGGGTTGGGTGAGGATGATGGTGGAGTATGTCCTGGGGCCTTAGTCAGCTCAGGAGGCGATGTAATGGTGATTGAGAACGTCGCATCTTTGCGATTCGATTTAGAGCCCCTGGCCGACGTAGCCATCGCCCTTCCTCACTTCGCATGCCAATTGGACAAGATCAGGGCCCCACTGTCAACCATCGTGGGGAAACACAATCCTAATCAACCTTGGTACCCATTGTATCTCCCATTTTCTTGGCAATTGACTTACATCTATGACAGGTTCTCTCAACTAAATAACACGTTCTCCAGTCAGACACCAGTAGGTCGTTCACGTGTAAAACGAGGTCTCTTTGACTTGGGAGGTGAAATTCTTAGTGGCTTATTTGGCATAGCTGCAGCTCGTGACCTTTCAGACTTCAAATCCGACCTAGCTCACATGGCCACGGCCCTAGAATCTCAGAGTAGAGTTATTAAAGTCCAACACACTATGTTGCAAAAAATTACAGCCCACTTCAATGAAGTCACTTACACTCTGAACAACTTCACAGACATTCTCAGACAACAGATTTCTAAGATTAATATTGTTTCTCAGCTCGTCTATCTAAAACTTCACCTCGACAATCTCCAACTCTCTATTGACTCTCTCCTCTCTCAAGTTTCAACCTTGGTTCGTATTCTAGTTGATGCTGTTGATGGACGTGTCACAGTGGACTTAGTACATATTTCTGCTCTTCGCTCTGTATTGAAATGGGCTCACTCTACCTTCGACTTGTCTCCACTACTTTCTTTTTCCTCTCTAGATTTCTACTATCCAGTTCTTGAGGCAACCCTTCTTGCAAACTATGTCATGGTTCATATTCCTCTTCGCTCTGCCATCACCTTTAACCTCTTCCAACTTATTCCCTTTCCTTCCAGGTTTAATAACTCCCTAGTACAAGCATCTGTTCTCTCGGAATATTTCCTCCTATCCCATGATCACCTTTCCATTGGCTTTTCTCCTCAACAGATCTCACCAAATGTTCTTTCCTTACCCCTATGTCACGCCTTTGTACTGCTTACCTTCTAACTATTTTCCCTAGTAGTGCCGCGCCCTGCGAGGCTACCTTAGTTCTCAACCATTCTGTACACTCTGCCTGTTCCTTTGCGCCGGCTCCAGAACTTCCAGTCCATCACACTCATCTCAACCACGTCCAGTACTTCTTTTTCACGGTTCCTGTCTCTGTTACCATCATGTGTCCTGGTTCTTCTATTCATTCAGTGCTTGCTAATGGTCTCTATAAGACACCTGACTATTGTAGTGTCAAATCTGAATCTCTAATCACTTATGCCACTCGTTACCACCAAGCTGTCCGCAATCACACCTATGACATCTTTCAACCACTCAACATGACTTCCACTCTACCATTTGATAATATCTCTATCACCTCTGCAAACTTACTCATGCTAACCTTCCTAAATGAAAGTGACTTCATTATGGACCAGTTTTCTATAGCCTTCAGCCGTTCATGGGTAGATCCAACAATTGTGTTTCCCCCAGTGGCCATCTCTTTGATAGGTTTCATTCTTATGATCTGTGCAGTGTAGTGTTGTGTAAGGAAAATGGAACGCCGCCTTCAAGAAATCAGAATCGCAACAGGAGTTGTACAGCCTCCCTGGGCTGTAGAAGAAGGCAGTGTTTAATGTCCATCCATGGTAACTAAAAGTGCAGAAGCATCCAAATACAAGAAAATAAAAAAATAAATATAATATGTAAGAAATTTGAACAGAAACGCCATACATTATATTGAAAATGTGTAACCAAATCGAAAATGAACAGTTCATGAGTAACAGAAAAATGTAGTGGGAGCCAAAATACTATCCATATTTTCTACTAGTAGCATAACCATATAGAATATATGTGGAACAGTAAATCTAGTGTGAAATTACTGAACCAAATATGGATTCATACGACAAAGACTATAGTAGTGTGCATCATATAGTCGGATGGGATCCTTATAAATATAGTGACCTCTACACATATGTGCTCCACAAATGATCTTTTATTATCGTACTTACGTAATGTGCATTTACATCATATGTCTATACACCCATTGTTATAATATTCCTATGGATTTACATTTTTTTTCTTCTTCTTCTTTCACATGGCCATGTATTGTATGTACTATATTCCTGTGCCTTGCTACAATTCCTATGGATTGTTTTTATCAACCAATAATAATTAACCCATTTACTTATATACCTACTAAACACCCCCCATACTTTTTTTTTCACAATTATTGAATTTCCACTGCATTCCTACCTTCACTGTGTCAGGAGACACCAATTCCATTTTTACCGGGAAAGTATTGTACCCATACTATGTACACCTAAAACCTATGTATATATATATACATATATGTAACCAGTACCATTGATGAAGTCAGCACACTTCTCTAAACTGCTGACTTAAGCTAAGGTTCCCACGCCCGCTGCTTACTGTGAGTCAGTATGGGGCTAGACATCTAACAGAGCACAAGTATAGAAGTTCTTTCTGGAATAAACCTCCATTATACATCACCTCAGATCTTTGGAATAAACCTGAGTGGGGAGCAAGGGGCTATTGAAACACTCTACCATCGATATCATCGAGTCTGACTGGTCCACCAGGCGCATGTTTATGTTATAGTCCATGACACACTCAGGTTTCCAAATGTGACGTCTGTTCTCGCTCCGGTAATCAACGGAATCAGTACGGTGCATCAAGGGGCGGTGAACCGTTGACAAGAGGCTTACTTCTCTATTATGGTTCCACTCAGTTGCAAGGATGTTGTTGGCTTTGAAGAAGACAACCTCATTCCTGTCAAGTTTCCGCCCTACCTTGACCATGTGACGCTGGTTCACCTTGACGGTACCACAGCAGATTCCCGTTTGATGCATGTGTAGATAATGAGCGAGAAGAGGGCTAGTGTACCAGTTGTCCAGGTAGAGGACGTGACCACGATGATGGTAGTCTTCTATCATTGTCTTTACCACTGCTCCCGACAGTCCAATACTCCGATCTTCTATTATGTCTGTCTGTGCACCGGTGTACAAGACTATGTCTTGCACGTATCCAGTCCTACAGTCGCACATAACAAAGATCTTGAACCCAAAACGGTGCCTATTGCTGGGTATATACTGCCTAAATGAAATATTACCTCCCCACAACACGAGACTCTCGTCTATGACGAGGTCTCTATAGGGATAAAATGACGAATGAAAGGTTTCCCTCAGGTGATCAAAGACCAACCTAATTCGCCTCATCTTATCTGTGTCGTTCGCATTTGCAGGATCATCAGCATCATAGAAATGGAGGCGACTTAGAATTTGTTGAAAGCGATTACGGCTCATGACTTGCCCAAATATTAGTGTAAACATAACAGGGTCCCTTGTCCAGTAAGCCGGAATTCTGTTCTTTCGTATAATACCCATCAAAAGGACCAGGGCAAAAAATAGGAAAATTTCTGAATGGGAGACTGGGTAATCATATATGATAGAATGCCTTCTCCTTGTTCCCAATCTTTCACTCTCACGGCGCTGGGTGCTTGCAAAACGGTTGGATTGGTCAACAATCTGCTCCACGAATGCCTCACTAAAAAACAGGTGGAAAAAATCCATCCTGGTGGAATTACGGTGAATTCAGGGAGCAATGCAACCAGCATGCCCCTGCTCAGTGAAGGGGTGAATGAAGGGAGAAAAATCACTCACATCCTCCCAATTCCATCCCACAAATCCCTCGTCCCCATCATCCCCATCACTGCCTTCGTCTGGGTGGGGAGGAGATGCTGGTGGGGGAGGTTGGGGAGAAGGAGTGCGGAGGGCTTCCCCACTCTCACTCCTCTTCCCTCTGCCTTTACCCTTTCCCTTTCCCTTACCCTTATGGCCTTGAGAAACATTAGGGGGCTGTGGAGATGAAGTTTGGGAATATTGGGGAGCATAAGACGTGCGGGGAGTGGTTCCTCCCCACTTTCCCCCTCCATCACAATACCACGTGATTTTTCACGCACCCTAACTCGCCCACGTGTTTGGGGATATTGGGGAGCACAAGACATGCTTGGGAGTGGTTCCTCCCCACCTTCCCCTTCCATCACAACCCCACGTGATACAGAACGCACCCGCACTTGCCCACATGACACAACCTGCCGCCTCACACTACCTAGGGAGAGCAATGACTCACTCACACCATTCTCACTTTCCATACTCCTCCCTGCACCTTCCCTTTCACTCCCCACTCCCTCCACGGCACTTCCTACCTCCCCAAACAAAATACTAGGCCCATACCTGCTCATCCGACGTGGTATGCGCTCGGGGCCATGATGAGTAATCACCTCACGTCCATACCACGTGACAGCACGTCCCAAGGCTCCGTCCTCTTCCTCGTCCTCGTCCTCGTCATCAAATTCGGGTTCCACATCCCGTTGGGGCTGGGCATAGGATGTTGCACGTGGTTTTTTGGCCAGGTGCCCCTCTCTAGCAGCATGGTAAGTCACGTACTGCTGCTTCCTGGGGGACGGGACTTCTTCATCACTGCTGTTGGTTTCCTCCTCCTCTGGCTGCACATAATCTTTGTCAACAACCTCGTCGTCCAGTGGGAAATCACTGTTGCTTGTAAAGGCGTCCAGGGTGGCTTGAATTTCGACCTCTGAGAGACCTCTCATTGCCATGTCTGAGCAGGACCATTGCTAACAGCTGAGTGAACAAGCCGCGGGTTAGCGTGGGTTGCGCAGGGTCGCCGAATGTCCCCGCCTTGTGGCAGGTAGGGGTAGGTCAAGTGACGATACGTACCAAAAATCAAGTGCAAAATTTGAAAATTGTGGAAATTATGCACTTTGCAATTGCACGACGTACCGGTACGTCGCACGGACTGGCAAATGCAAAACGTTGCAACATACCCATACATCGACAGGACGGTGCGGGTTAATACTTTGAAGGCCTTAAACTCACACACACACCAATGCACATGCACAAGGTCACACACACACACACACACACACACACACACACACACACACACACACAAACAAACAAACACACACACACACACACACACACGAACTCAATATGCAAGTGAAAATATGATTACATATGGAATCCTGTACTGGTCTAAGACTGACCCGGTAATGTGTAAACACACTGGGGACGAACCTGGACCAGCAATGGTCATGCGTCATGACAAGCAGTTATTCTTAAAGTTTTCTTATATCTTCCACAAACTACAGACACCGATAGGTATTCGCACAAAAATTTATCTATCTTCGACCGATCTTTAGTTCACAAGAAACTAGCTTTTTTCACAAAGCTCCCCACCAGGTTTATTTTTCCTGGATTTGACAGACTTAATTCAAAATTCTATCATCTTGTTAAAAGCAGCTGCACCATCTTCACACTTCCATACAATATATATACATTGTTGCTTTTGAAAAATATTGCCCGAACTCCCCCCCCTCCAAAAAAAAAAAGTCGCTAGTCACGATTAAAATGATCTCTCCAGGTGGCTCAAAGCACCCCAGCTGGCAATGACCCTTTGAAAAACGGGATACCTCACAGGTGATTAATATTTTGGGACAGTGGTCAAAATAAAATATGTGTTTGGGCACATATCCACTAAAGGGTTGTAATACTATATTTACTTTTCATCGCAGCCTTTCTCCCCTGAGACTTTCCACATTTTCCAGTTGTTCTGTTTGCCTTTCATTCACCTTGACGTAGTAGTCATGACTGCATTACATACAGTACTATTTGAGCTGAATATAACTCTGGGAACTAAACCCTCTTCTACTCCCTCCTTTTGCCTCCTTTCCTCTAACTTTCTCCCTACCACCTTCTCACTTCCCCCTCCCGCCCTAACTGTATGATTCTAGTAGCATCAGTTAACTTTTTCATTTATATACACATCTATGTGGGAACATTACTACCATCATGGCAGAGAACATATATCACGTATATCACAGTCATATCACAGACATATCAATAATATTTACATGTATTGCCTGCTTTCTAATTACACGTAATTTTCTTCAGAGTAAAAGTGTCATTAAAAGCTCGAATGATTGGGTATATTCTACATCAGCCTCATCACTACGTGGGGGCCATCCAAAGTTTAAAATAACCAACAAGTAAAGGAAGAATCTTTTAAAAATCATCACCTAGTAATTTAGTAGATGAATCTTGAACATTCCATACAAAATATTAACAATATAATATGCTTTTTGCAGGGTGCAGCACATCAGCTCTTCATGAATTCCACTGTACCTCAATATCAGAAAATGGTGAAGGATATGCAATTTCACACCGAATCAGACAGTATGGTGCTCGTGAACCAAGGAAGGTTTGCCTTCATAGCATTCAAAACATTCCTGCACTTCACTATGATGGAGCACAACAGTAACCCCAGGAGGACACATGACCTACATGTGGCCACTGAGGAGTTCTTCCCTGGAGGTTATGCATGGGCCTTCCCAAAAGTAAGTAGGGATGTATAACTGTGGGCTGAGGAGGCTTTCTTACACATTTTGCAAATTTGCTCTTCAGTGGCAGGGGTTAAATAATTATATTTACATATACTCGTGTGAGTATATATATATATATATATATATATATATATATATATATATATATATATATATATATATACAGAGAGAGAGAGAGAGAGAGAGAGAGCTCTGAATTCATGATTTTATATAATATTCACTATGCAGTATATTAACAAAGTCTGGTGGAGATAAAATCCTGGATATATATATATATATATATATATATATATATATATATATATATATATATATATATATATATATATATATATATATTAGTGCTTACATAATGCCACTCAAGGATGAGTAAGGCTGGTCACTCTCATCTTAAACTTTAGGACCAACTTGCCAAACCCAAGGTTCCTATGCCTCTCATGGGACAACACAGTATTGGATGATGAAATGAAAGAATGGAGAGAGAGAGAGAGAGAGAGAGAGAGAGAGAGAGATCGGTATATATACATATTTATATATCGATAGACAGTATAATATAGATATAGATCAAACAGTTTTCATTCCCGCAAGTCCGTGATGGTCGTTGTCGCTCTACATATGGGCTGTATAGTGCAGGACAAGTGTTTATCAGGTAATTATGCAGCAATGTTTTTAAATGAAACCTGGTAACACATATGTGTTGAGCATGCCAAAATCTATTACATTATGTATTTCAAATATCGATATGACTAACCTCAAAAATCGAACAATGTTTGCATCTGGGTGTTCAGTACGGAAGGGTGGGGTAAATAACGTTGCTTAGTTAAGGAGGTAATACAGGCGGTATGTCAGAGTAAGGTTGCTGCCTTCTCATACTCTGATTCTTTCATGATTGTTGACAAGCCATCACTCATAGCCTCCTTGATGTGTGGTTCAGGGTGCAACATACCTGCGAAGCTTCGAGAGAGTGATGTGGCGATGTGTGCAGGTGGGTCTGGTGAACAAGTGGTACAACGACCTCATTGCATATTACATCAGGGAGTCAAAGCATAAGGACGCGGCCGAGGAGAAGTATCAGGGGCAGGAGGAGACGCTGGACAGTGGCGCCAGACATGTATGACAATTGTTTATGATCTGTTAAAAGGTACACAGGAATCACTTTATCTTGGTGCCATAACTACTCCCTCGACCACACATTCTCTGCTGATTTGCATTAATATTTTCTCCATGTTATGGACTTTCAATTTATCTTGACATATCTGTCTACTGTACATCTACTGCCAGATGCCTTAATCCCACACGGGGTGGCCACAAACAAATCGTCTTCACGTCGCCAAGTCCCCCGCAAGTTCGCCGCCTTGCTCCCGGCTCACACCCCCCTCTCTCATATACCTCTCCACTCCATCCCTCCATCTCATCCTTGGCCTCCCCTTCCCTCTCTCCTCATCCACCTCACTCACATACACTCTCCTCGCCATCTCTCACTCTCAATCCTCTCCACATGACCAAACCACCTCAATGTGTTTCTCCTTACGCTTCCTATCATATCCACATCCACACCACAAATTTCCTTCACGTCCTCATTTGTCAGTCTGTCTCTCCATGTGACTCCACATGCTCCTCTCAAATAACTCATTTCCACTGCTCTCACTCATCTGTCCCTCCAGCAAGGTCCAAGCTTCACTTCCATACGTTAGAGTTAGTATCACAATATGGTCATGTAGTAACTTTTTCACTTCAGTGCTTACTTCCCCGTTTCTTATAACTGCTTTCAAGGAACCAGCAACCTTTCTTCCTTGTTGTACCCTTTCAAGCACTTCACCCTCCAAACTTCCATTGTTACCTATCACACTACACAAGTACTTAAGTGTACTCACATTTTCCATTTCCTCCTCATCCAACCTTACTGTACATTCACTGACTTCACTTCTTTCAAAGACCATTGCTTTACTCTTCCCTACATTCACCTTTAGATTCCGTTTCTTACACACTTTCCCAAACTAATCCACCAAGCCTTGCAGCTCTACTTTGTCTTCACTTAACAACACAGTATGATCTGCAAACAACCGTACAGGGAGTTTCCAAACACTGCCCTCTCTCATTAGGGCCACTCCGATATCCTCTGCCCTACCTCATATCTCTTTTACAACCCCATACATGTACAGATTGAACAACCACGGAGACATGACACATCGCTGTTTCAACCAAACCATCATAGAAAAATTCACTCAGGTTCACTATCCACAAGCACTGCAGCCTTAGCACCCTCATACATACTCTTCACAGCATTCAACAGCTTTCTATCTACTTCATAATTCTTAATATTTTCCACAATCCTTGTCTATCCACCCTGTCATATGCTTTTTCCAAATCCATGAAGGCCGCATAGAACTTCTTTCCCTTCTCTAGAAGCTTTTCCACTAAAGATCTACAGTAAGAATGAATATCTGATCTACACAACCCTTCCTAAAACCTCCCACTTCTTCTCCAACTAATTTCTGTTATTTCCCTAACTCTGTCAATAAGTATCCTACCATATACTTTTCCTATTACACTAAGAAGACAAATGCCCTTATGATTACCACACTCTTCTTTTCCCCCTTTTCCTTTGTACAAGAAAATAATTATACCTGACCTCCAATTCTCTGGGACTGTACCTTCCTCCCAAGCCAATCTGCACATCTTCCACATCCATTCTACTACAATCTCTCCCCCATGCTTCAGCATTTCACCACACACTTCATCAATTCCTGGGGCTCTCCTCATTTTAACTTTCTTCATTGCTTCCACAACTTCCATCCTGCTGATTTCTTCCTCTTTTCTCATATCCCTCCTTTTGCCAGCCATTCCCCAGCCACTTATACTCATAATACTTGAATACTGCTCACCCTTGTGGAGTGGATGTGGATAGGTTGCATTAAATCAAGTACACAAAATTCAGAACAAAGCTGTTAGAATTATTAATAACCCTGCTATTACTAATAAACTACCTCCCCTACAAGTAAGAAGGAATGTTGCCTCCCTTGCGTTATTTTACAGATATTTCTATAGCAAATGCTCAGACGAAGTCGCGTCCATGGTGCCACCTCTCCATGCCTTCCCTCGTGCTACACGGGCAGCTGGCAGCGCTCAGGACTGGAATGTCACTCAGCCATACTGCAGAACTTCTGCCTATCAGAATTCTTTCATTCCCCGAACTGCCTCTCTCTGGAACTCGCTTCCCCAGAGTTGTTTCCCTCCAAACTTCAACCTACTGCTGTTCAAGTCTAACTGTTACTGATATTTTATGAACATAGGACACCAGTAATATGGTGCATGGGTTTGTTTTGTTTTTTTATTCATTTGTTTTTCCTCCCTCTGTTCTGTTATTAAAAAAAAATCTCTATGTTCAACAATTCTTTAAAATGTTCTCTCTATCTAGTCATTTTTTCTCCCTTCTCAATTAGTAATCTACTATTCTTATCTTTCACGCCCCTACTAACTTCACTGCTACCATGTCTGCCTCTCTTTACCTCTTCTCAGAACATTTTCTTATATTCCCTCCACTTTGACACTCAAATTTCTTCCAAATTCCTCATCCAGTCTCCTCTTACTTTCTCTTACTAATTTTTTTACCTCTCACTTCCTTTCTACATATAAGTCTTTCTTCCGTCACTCAATTTTTTCCACGCCCCCATGTCTCATCCATTCATTATATGCTTTCTTCTTCTGTGCAACAGCCTGTCTCACCTCTTCATTCCACCATGCTGTTCCTTGCACCCCCTTTCGTCTTCCCTTCACCCCACACACCACCTCACATGCTGCACTTATTTCTCCAGTAAATATCTTCCAGACACCTTCCACATCCCCCATCTGCTCCATCCATTTTTACCCGATTGTTCCTCCACTTCTCTCTCATATTCTGCCTTTTTCTCATCCTCTTGTAACCTTTCCACTCTCCTTGCATCTACTTCTTCCTCCTATCCTTCCCTTCTTTTATTTCTCCATTTTAGTTGGACCTTGATTCTGGCCACCGCCAAGTGGTGGTCAGGAAGTCCACTCCCCCAGTCTCTATATGCTGTTGTATCCATTACACACCTACGCACCCTTTCATCCACACACACATAATCAATCACTGCCTTCCTTTCATTCAGTTCACCATCCACCCTTCTCGTCACTTGCCATGTATACTCGTACCTGTGGATCATTTTGTGCCTGAAGAGGGTATTGGCTATAACCAACCCCCTCCCGGCACAAATGTCTACTAAAGCACTGCCATTTTCATCTATCTCAGCAGGTACACCCCACTCACCAACTACTCCATCCACCTTCACATTCCCTACTTTGCCATTAGCATCACCAATCAAGAACACTCTCTCATTCCTTTCAAACTTTTCCATGCACACTTCCACAGTTGTCCAGACCTCTCAGTATAATTGCTTAAAGTTTTGAATGTCATGTCAGTGTAAGAACTCATTATGTTTTTCTCCCGTTTTTTTGTTTCTTCGCACACCGCTCTCTAGCTATCGTGATATATTATGGCTGAATGTGGGGAGGTGAAATTTTGAATAAATGATCGTTTACTCACGGAATTTATTATTTGCGCGACTTTCTGTTGAATCCAACCCTCACTATACCTTATACCAATTAATCTGGCCATGCATGAATGGCAACACGGTTCCCGCCGAGATTCCGATTGGCTGGAGGTGTTTGTTCGATTTCGTTGTTCCTTAAACGATACTTTCATTATCATACACGTAGCCGCTGAGGGGGCAGGGGGGCAGTTTGCCCCCCTGGGAAAATTTTGGGGAAATGCTGAAAGGGATTTTTGGCATAGTTCTTGTATGACAATACAGTTATCCTAATTTTACCACTTGTATATTAAACAGTATTATCTGCTTCCAAAAATATTTATGTGGGAACAATAATTTACTTTGAAACTGAAAGCTAGACTAAATATTATAAAACCCTTGAGAAAAAGTGACCAGTTATAAGTTAACAACTTCCTCTATCACCTTAGATTATGTGGTTAATATTAGAGTTCTAATGATGTTTTGCACTTGAATCCTGATGAGGTGTAAAAATGGCCTTCCTGTCCCCTCAGACACATCCTCTCACCCTGCTGCTATATCCTCTTACCCTGTAGACAGTTGCAAACAAACACTGCACAATTATTGTCACAAACAACTGAAACAAACAGAATTTTTGAAAGACTGCATGAAGCCATTTCGATCACCTGAGACAACATTTTAAAAGGGAAGCAGATATAGATATGTGTGTCAGGGGCCTCGTTTGAGTGGGCGACAAGGGGACGTGTCTCCCCAACTTTTTGGAGCCTGGGAGACAGAGTATCTTTTGTCCCTCCCACTTTTCTAGGTGAAAATTTTCAGGATAAATAGTTTTACGCCGTTTTCCTTTTTTCCCCCCTTAATAGAAAAATCCATTCTATACAGTACAGTACAGTTCAGGTGATATGAAAATCATTCCTTGCTGAGAGGGGCAGGTCGAGTGGTCACCTGAGTCAAGGATTAAGAGAGGTTAATCCCACCAGGTGTATTTACTTACGTTAGTCCTGACGTATGCACCACCCCTGATGCCTGAGCCAAAGAGAATCATACTAAAAGAATAAGTATTGGAAAATAGAATTTCTATTGGCTACCATCACAGCAGTAGTACAAAACAGAATACCAGACTGGGGATGGGTGTGGCAGCGAATTTTAGTTTACACGTATGTGCTAAGTGGAGAGAGAGAGAGAGAGAGAGAGAGAGAGAGAGAGAGAGAGAGAGAGAGAGAGAGAGAGAGAGAGAGAGAGAGAAACGGCAAAGGAAAACAGAAAAGAAGCGATGTATCACGAATGTGGGAAAGTGTATGTGTTTAGGACACTCACGCCAGTCTGATGAGAGATATTTGGGGGAAATATTAGAAGTGTTTGCCCCCCCCCTCTGGCAAAAATCCTGGATACGCCACTGCCCTTTATTATCAGATGTGATACTGGTTTCTCTACAATACAATCATCAAAAGCAATATGAAATCCGTTCTATACTTAACAACAATGAAATTTTCGTTGGATGATAGAGATATGAGTCAAGAAAGTGTTACAATACAGTCCAAGCCAAGGTCAGCATTCGAACAATACCTTTACGTTTCTGGCACCCCGTAATTTAACAGAAAATTAAAGAAACCTGCTTAATCTAAGTGTTGGTATATAACACATTTAAATTATCAGTCCACACCCTTAAATTGTGCCACAACTCTGAATAACTGAAAATTCTAATGAAAAAACGAGTTCTGCGGGGAGGGAGGCAGCTCAATCGAACAGCCACTGAGCGACAGCTGAGCTAAGGCGGGATGCGCAAGTTTTATTTTTTGTGTACCTTATTTTATTTATTTATTAATTTATTTTTGATTGGAGAGCCTTTTACCTCCCTTCCCTTCCAACAGCATACTCTTTCGTCGTTCAGTCGATGTAAGTGTTTATTTTAGGTGTTTGAACTTTTTTATACTGTCATAACAATAGACGAGTTATAATGAAATACTTTTCCTTTTGCCTACTTTGATTTTCACGATTTTTTCAAACCTCCCTCCTCGCAGAACTCGTCTTTCATTAGAATTATTAATTATTCAGACTTGTGACACGATTTAAGGGTGCAAACTGAACTAATTTAAATGTGTGTTATACCAACACTTATATTAGGTTTCCTTAATTTTCTGTTATATTACCGAGTGCCGGAGACTCATATCTCCATCTTCCGACGAAAATTTCATTGTGATGTATATTACGGATTTCATGTTGCTTTTGATGATTGTACTGTCGAAAAACCCAGATCACATCTGATAATAAAGTATCGGTTTAAGGAACAACAAAAAAGGCCAAACATCTCCAGCCCATCAGAATCTCGGTGGTATTGCCAGACATGTTTGGTCAGATAAATTGGTATAAGGTATACAGTCTGCCATTCCATTGCCACCCAACTCCACTTACTCGTTCATAGTCGACTAGGGACAGCTGCCTAGATAAATTTATTCCTCAGTAGGACAAAATATATTAATTTCAGTATCTCCAGTACGTGTACAGTCAGGGAAAGTTCCGCATTACCCACTGTTCGGAGCATTGGTGGTCGACGAATATTCAAGAAGCAGCAGCCAGACCCCATATTTTTGGTAACTGTGAGTGGGAGGGAGGGTTGCCGGGGGTGGGAGGGTTTGGCGAGATGCTCACGTCACAGTATCAATAGCCAATGATAATACGTCCAACGTATTCTCAAAGTGCAATAGCGGTATGTTGTTTGTATGGTTTCACACTGTTCTCTGAGTCTGTCAACACTACTGCATATATAGTACCGGGTACATGTTTACCTCCAAAGGTATGAGTCTTTGCCTTCGTTTTGTAATGTTCAACAGGAGGCGGTGGCTGAATCGGTAGAGAGGCGGCTTGCAGTCCTGATGGACCCAGGTTCGAATCCTGGCTGGGGCAGGGAACAGTTTAAGGATTTGAATTTCATATTAAAAAAAAAAGCAGACTTTCCTGATCTACCAGATGACCCGCCGACATGTTGTAAAAATACCCCCGCTAATACCAATACACCAGTCCTGTATGAGACAGCCCTAGCATGTATTCAATATGGACGGTGGGTGTTAGCGCCGAAGTGGTGACATGTGGAGGTGTAGGAGGACTACTGGGCCTTGGGATAGGCTACTGCCCCCAAGATATAGGCCCTGAAGCCTTTGCCCAGAGTCGGACATATAAAAAAAAAAAAAAAAAAGTTACCGAGACTGATCTTATAATTAGGACTTCCAATGTCTTTCTGTCTAAAGGATATGTGTTAATCGCTCATATAGATTTTTTTTTTTTTCATTTTATTATTACACACTACCCTAGACTCCAAGTTCGAGTTGAATAATTACCAGAATATCACTGGAAATGTATGCAGGCGGATGTTTATAGTGGGATGACAGAGGATAAACAATTAAATTTATAAGAATATATATATATATATATATATATATATATATATATATATATATATATATATATATATATATATATATATATATAGTGGCTTTGTTTCCGAGTCAGCACAAAATATAAATATATGTTATATCGTTCCGGATATCTCCTGGGGAAACGTCTCATGTTAAAGGCGAGAGGGAATGCCAGCTTTCAAACCTCTGTCGGAACCCAGCAAATTTCCATAACATTCCTGACAATATTAACTCTACAGATATCAACATAATTTTTTTTTAAATATAATGCTAGCATCATATTGTCATCTATCCTTACTAGATTAACTTAAACACGCCGTCCAGTTCATACAATGCAGACTTATACGTGATTCCCAATCTATCACCAAACCCTCCTCTGCCCCCTCCCTCGCCTCCCTCCTTCGCACTCACAGTTACCAGACACATGAGTTCTGGCTGCCGCTTCACATTCACCCATCTCACACCAGTGCTTTGAGAGGTGGGTAATGCGGAACTTTCCCTGACTGTACCATGTACAGACGTCGCAATAAGTTCATTTCCTTTTGCGTGGACTAAGGTGTTTGTAACACTGCTCGATGGAGAGCTATCCCTTCCTCCTCCCTTCCTCATAGTCCCACACTCCCACCCAACCCCCTTACTTTTCTCTTCGACCCAACAACCTCACCCGGTACCCTCCATACTCTCGCTCACAGCCAGCTAGGGGTTTCTGTACTTCAAGCACCTCTCTAATTACATGTAGTCCGAACAACTAATAAAGGATAGTACAGTATACATCATAAACCAAGTTAGGGAAAGGTTTACTACACTGTGTGTGTGTGTGTGTGTGTGTGTGTGTGTGTGTGTGTGTGTGAGAGAGAGAGAGAAAGAGAGAGAGAGAGAGAGAGAGAGAGAGAGAGAGAGAGAGAGAGAGAGAGAGAGAGAGAGAGAGAGAGAGAGAGAGAGAGAATAAATCTGCTGTGATTAAATGTTGTGTAGTAGACACCTCTTTACACACACACACACACACACACACACACACACACACACACACACAGGGAGAAAGAGAGAGAGAGGGGGGGAGAAGAGTTACAAGGAAAAGTTAGGATCGTAATGACTGTGCAGCTCATACCGTGGAGATACTTCCGCTTTGCCAGGGAATGTATACCCAGTTCACGTTATTTTATTCTAGTGTAAGATCCTGCCGATGAATCCCTTAAACTACTTTACTGTAGTGTTAACAACGTCCATGTTGAGTCAGTTCCATGTGGAGCAGATCTTGCACGTGAAAACATTTTCACATAATTCTGCTGGAAATTTTTTTTCATTTACAGCTTCCAGCCATGGTCGTGTGCCGAGTCCGTGTTAAGAGTAAGCAACTTTCTATGTAATGATTGTGAAACTCATTCAGATTTTAAACACTTTAATGAGCTGACCTCGTAGGCTAAGGATTTCTACTAAAAAAAAGTCTCACAGCCCTCAGGCGAACCTGATACCTTATCTCCTGAACTCTTCTTAAATCGACGTATGTCTTTTTCAAGCGACCAAAATTCCACTGCAACTCAGGAACTGGCCGTATTAAGGAGACACAGACTGACAGAATGATCTCTGTATTCAGAGAGAGAAAGAGAGAGAGAGTAAAATGATGTAAGATGGGGAAGAGGAAGAGAGGTGGAAGGAAGAATGAGAAGGAAAGGAGGGGAAGGAACGGAGGAGAAGGAGGAGAACAAAAGAAGTACAGGAAGGTAATGACGAGGGTAACTGTAGGTGGGAGCAGGGAAAGATGGAATGTGGTAGAGGAGAACGTGACTGGTGGGAAAGAGATAAATGGGGTAAGAAAAAACTGGAGAGAGAGAGAGAGAGAGAGAGAGAGAGAGAGAGAGAGAGAGAGAGAGAGACAGACAGACAGAGAGAGAGAGACAGAGACAGAGACAGAGCGGAGGTTGGGATTTGACCAGATAGCTAAATAGGAAAGGGGAGGGAGAAAAAAAGGTAACTGATGGGAAACCAAAGGATGAAAAGAGAGAGAGAGAGAGAGAGAGAGAGAGAGAGAGAGAGAGAGAGAGAGATGAGCTTCCATAAGGATGAGGGCGGGGCATGGGGTGGCTCGTGTGGAAAGTGACGGAGTGAGAGAAGAAACTGAATAAGAAAAAAATGAAAAACATCTTTTCTCGTTGCTTCCATTGCTGTCTGTTCACTCCTTTTCTCTTCTTACATCCTTCCATTTCTTTTTCTTGTCCCTTCCTCCTCTACTCTTTTTCAGTCCTATTTTCTTTTCTCACTCCGTCATTTCCCTCTTTGTGTTTGTCTTTCTTGACTTAGGTCTCCTATTCTTTTTTTTTTTTTTTTTTTATCTTTCTCTTCGTTTCCTCTCTATACCTCCTTCCATCTACCTTGTCTCATTTCTTCTCTTTCTCTCCTCTGCTTTTTTTTTTCTCCTCTTTCTGTCTTCCCCTATTTTTCCCTCTTTTCTTCTTTTTTTTCCTTCTATCCCTACAGCATTTCCCCGTCTACTTCTCTTCTGTTCTTTTCTCCGTTCTGTGCACTGGTCGATTATACTCCTCCTTACTCCTCTGTATCTCTTTCCATCCTCTCCATTTCTCCCTTCCTCCATTCTTCTCTCAAACTTTCTCTCCTTTCCTCCTCTCCCGTTTTAATTTCATTCCATTTTCCTTCTCTTTTACCCTTTCATTCCCAAGTTGCTGTTGCCCACCATTTTTTTTTTTTGTTCACTCCAATATTTCTTTTCCCTCGCTACCTCCTCCCAATCCCTTTCTTCTTCTCTCCAACCTTTCTCTCTCTTCCTTCCTCCCTCTCACCAAACTTTCTCTTCCTTCCTTCCTCTCCCTCTTCAACCTTTCTCTTCCTTCCTCTCTCTTTCCAACCTTTCTCTCCCTTACTCACTCCCTCTCCCAAACCTTTCTCTCTTTCTTTCTATTTCTGTTCAGACTTTATTTTCGTTCTTCCCGCTTCCCCCTCCGTCAATTCCTCCGTTGTTCCCGCTCTCTTTTCCCTTCTCTTTCCTCCTTTCCACGATTCATTCTCTCCACTAATTCCTACGCTGAACCTTCTCTTCATTCCCTTCTCTCCTTTTAAAATGTCACGCTCCCTCTGCCTTCCACTCAAAATTCAGTAATACTTTTAATGTGAAGCCTGCCAGCCTAGACGGAGGGAAGGAGGGAGGGGAGTGAAAGAAAGGAGGAATGGGATAGAAAGAAGGAGGGAAATTGGTGGTAAGAATGTGAGTGGGTGGAGGGAAGAGAAAGAACAGGACAATACTTGAGAAGGGAGGAGAAAAGAAGGGGCCTAGAAAGACAGATATTTGGAGGCTGATGAATGTGGAGGAAAGGAGGAAAGAAGAGAATACTGCAAGAGAGAGAGAGAGAGAGAGAGAGAGAGAGAGAGAGAGAGACTTGGAATGGTAAGATCAATCAGGAGAAATACTGATAAAAAAAAGGGAGTGAGAGAAGAACCTGAAGCAGAGTGAAAGAAAACACGCAGGTGAATAATGGGACAGTGTTATAGGAGTGACACAGGGACGGAAGCACACACACACACACACACGCACACACACACGCACACACACACACACACACACACACTTTCTGAATATTTGTCGACCTATCTGTCTGTGCCTGTCTGTACTCCCCCCCCCCCTCTCTCTCTCTCTGGATCCTTTGTCTCATCTCCAGTTTCCTTTTCCCTCCTTCCTCTTTCTTTATAGGTATCTGCTCAGTCCCTACCTTCCTCCCTCTCTCTTTCCTTTCCTTCGTCTGTCTCCCCCTCTGTCACTCCTTCCTTACCTCACTCATCTTTTCTTCCTCCCTGTGTCACAACTTTGCCTTAGTTTTTTCGTCACATGTCTTACCTTTTTTCTCCATTACTCTCTCCGTATTTCTTTACTTGTACTAAATCCATTTCCTTCACTGCTATCTTCCCCCAGTAATAACTGCATGCTCTTTTTCACCCTCCTCTCTCCATCTCTCCCTGTCACCCGAAATCTCTTCTTTCATTCCGCTTTTCCCACTGTCTTTCCCTCCCTCCCTCCCTCTCCCTCCCCTTGTCTTCCATTCTTACCATCCCCCTCCTCTTTCTTGCCCTAAAAATTAACCTATTTTGTTCCCACACTTAATCTCTACTTTCTCTCCGCGAATTTCTCTCATTTCTCTGTTTCTCTCCCTCCCTTTTTACTTGAATGTTACATTCGTTCTTCTCAGGCTCAATGCTTTCATCTTATCCTGCTTAGTTCTTTCCCTGCGTCCTTGCCAGAATAACACACTTTCTTCCTCCTCCCCGTTACCTTGCCTCGTTTTCTAATTTTTCTCATTATCGTTCTCAGTATTCCGTCCCGTAGCTCTCTTTCCCACTTTCTCTTTTTGTTATACCTATTTCTATGTTTGCTCCATTCCCATTTTCTCTCAGCTGTCTCCCCTTTCGTCTCTGCTTCCCTGTCTCCCGGCCTTTCTATTCACATCTCCCTTTTCTCTTTCCCTTTCACACTGCTTGTATCTCATATCACCTCTAACTGTCTCTTCTTCTCACTCTCTCTTTTCTTAGCTCTCGTTGTTCTCTCTTTGCCTCTCCCCTTGTTCTTTTCTCCATACCTGTCCTCTCATTTCTCATTCTTTCACTCCCTCTCCCTCTCCGCCTCTTCCTCCTTGTCTTTTAACTTTGTGTGTGTGTGTGTGTGTGTGTGTGTGTGTGTGTGTGTGTGTGTGTGTGTGTGTGTGTCCCTGTGTCACTCCTATAACATTGTTCCATTTTTTCACCTGCGTGTTTTCTTCCTCTTTGATTAAGTTTCTTATCTCACATACTTTTTTTTTATCTGTATTTCTCCTGATTGTTATTACAAATCCAAGCCTCTCTCTCTCTCTCTCTCTCTCTCTCTCTCTCTCTCTCTCTCTCTCTCTCTCTCTCTCTCTCTCTCTCTCTCTCTCCAGTTTTTTCTTACCCCATTTATCTCTTTCCCACCACAGTCACTTTCTCCTCTACCACATTCCATCTTTCCCTGCTCCCACCTACAGTTACCCTCGTCAATACCTTCTTGTACTTCTTTTGTTCTCCTCCTTCTCCTCCGTTCCATCCCCTCCTTTCCCTCTCACTCTTCCTTCCACCACTCTTTCTCTTCCCCATCTTACATCATTTTACTCTCTCTCTCTCTCTCTCTCTCTCTCTAGGAATAAAGAGATTGTTCTCTCAGTCTATATCTCCTTAATACGGCCAGTTCCTGAGTTGCTGTGGAATTTTGGTCGCTTCAAAAAGACATAAGCCGACTTAAAATGAGTTCAGAAGACTAAGGTATCAGGTTTGCCTGAGGGCAGTAGGACTTTTCTTTAGTAAAACTCGAAAACTACGAGGTTAGCTCATTAAAATGTTTAAAAGCTGAATGAGTTTCACAATCATTAAATAGAAAGTTGCCTACTCTTAACACGGACTCGGCACACGACCATCGTTGGAAGCTTTAAATGAAAATAATTTACCAGCAGAATTACGTGAAAACTTTTTCACGTGCAAGATCTGCTCCACATGGAACTGACTCAACATGGACGTTGTTAACAATACAGTAGAGATGTTTAAGGGATTCATCAGCCGGATCTAACACTAGAATTAATGTGAATTGGGTATGCATTCCCAGGCAAACAAGTAGTATCTCTACGGTTTGGGCTGCATAGTCATTGCGATCCTAACTTTTCCTTGTAACCCCCCCCCTCTCTTTCTGTGTGTGTGTGTGTGTGTGTGTGTGTAGGTGCGTGTGTGTGTGTGTGTGTGTGTGTGTGTGTGTGTGTGTGTGTGTGTGTGTGTGTGTGTGTGTGTGTGTGTGTGTGTGTGTGTGTGTGTGTGTGTGTGTGTGTGTGTGTGTGTGTGTGTGTGTGTGTGTGTGTGTGTGTGTGTGTGTGTGTGTGTGTGTGTGTGTGTGTGTGTGTGTGTGTGTGTGTGTGTGTGTTCTTACCTAATTGTTCTTACCTAATTGTATCTTTACAGGAATGAGTCAAACTCGTACTGTCCCGTGTCTTAAACCAGTTTTATCGTACATATCCTTCAATTTATGAATTGTATTGGCACACATTATTTCATTCTGTAGTGCATTCCACTGATCAATTGCTCTATTTGGGAAACTAAATTTCCTTATGTCTTTATCGCCTCTCTTTTTATGCAGTCCTTTGCAGTGTCCTCTTGCTGATGTATCCCCATAGGTTATGCAATTATTTATGTCCATTTTCTCCTTCCCTGATATGCATTTATATATCATAATCATGTCTCCTCTATTCCTTCTCTCCTGTAGTGTGGGCAGATTCAGTTTTTCTAGTCTTTCTTCATAGCTTAGATCCCTTAAGCTTGGTACCCATCTTGTAACGGCCCTTTGAACTTTTTCAGTCTTATCTATTTGTTTTTTGAGATGAGGACTCCAGACTACTGATGCATACTCCAGCGATGGTCTGATGAATGATGTTATCTTTCTTAGCATGTCTTCATTTATGTATGTGAATGCTATTCTCATATTTGCAAGCAGTGTATACATTTTCCGTATCTTCTCACTGATGTGGTCAGCCAGAGATAGTCTATTATTAATAATCACAGCTAGGTCCTTCTCTCTTTCTGATGTGTGTAGGGTTTTATTTCCTAACTTATAATCCCAAACAGGTCTTTTTCCACTTTTACCAAATTTGATTACATGACACTTGTTCACACTGAATTCCTTTTGCCATGTATTGCTCCATTCATGAAGTTTATTTAATTCTTCTTGTAGCTCTTTACAAGAGTCTGCATTAGTAATTAACCTTTGTATTTTTGTATCATCGGCAAACACATTTAGATAACTTTCATTTTCAATGTTGCTATCTGTATCATTTATATACACTAAAAACATGACTGGTGCCAGCACTGAGACCTGTGGAACTCCGCTAGTCACTTCTCTCCATGTTGAGTAATTTCCCGTTAGTAATGTTTTCATTTCTCTTTTTTTGAGAAAATCTTGCATCCAACAATACAGTTTGCCTCGAATTCCTCCTTGATGGTACAGTTTCCATAAAAGCCTTTGGTGCGATATTGTTAAATGCTTTCTTAAAATATGGATAGAGACTGTCCAGCCATCTTTCTCTTCTCTGTAATGTTTCTGTTACTCTATCATAGTAGCTTAACAGATTAGTAACACAGGATTTTCCTTTTATGAAACCAAACTGTCCTTCTGTTATATTGTGTTCTAGATGATTTACCCAAGCTTTTCTTATCAGCGTTTCTAATACCTTCCTTACAACACTGGTTAGTGATAATGGTCGGTAGTTGAGTGGATTTTGTCTAATTCCAATCTTGAATAAGGGAACAATGTTTGCTTCCAAATATCAGGTAAATTACCTTGTCCCAAGGATTCCATGAACATTAAAAATAATGGTTTATTTAACTCCTTTGCATATGCATGTAGCACCCAGCATGTGTGTGTGTGTGTGTGTGTGTGTGTGTGTGTGTGTGTGTGTGTGTGTGTAAAAGACGTGTTTACTACACAACATTTAATCACAGCAGATTTATTCTCTCTCTCTCTCTCTCTCTCTCTCTCTCTCTCTCTCTGTACGTGTGTGTGTGTGTGTGTGTGTGTGTGTGTGTGTGTGTGTGTGTGTGTGTGTGTGTGTAAAAGACGTGTTTACTACACAACATTTAATCACAGCAGATTTATTCTCTCTCTCTCTCTCTCTCTCTCTCTCTCTCTCTCTCTCTCTCTCTCTGTACGTGTGTGTGTGTGTGTGTGTGTGTGTGTGTGTGTGTGTGTGTGTGTGTGTGCTCATGTGTGTGTATGTGTGTGTGTGTGTAAAAGACGGGTCTACTACACAACATTTAATAACAACAGATTTATTCTGTGTGTGTGTGTGTGTGTGTGTGTGTGTGTGTGTGTGTGTGTGTGTGTGTGTGTGTGTGTAAAAGAGGTGTCTACTACAGCAACATTTAGTCACAGCAGATTTATTCTCTCTCTCTCTCTCTCTCTCTCTCTCTCTCTCTCTCTCTCTCTCTCTCTCTCTCTCTCTCTCACACACACACACACACACACACACACACACACACACACACACACACAGTGTAGTAAACCTTTTCCTAACTTGGTTTATGATATATACTGTACTATTTCTTTATTAGTTGTTCGGACTACACATAATTAAAGAGGTGCTTGAAGTGCAGAAAACCCTAGCTGGCAGTGAGCGAGAGTATGGAGGGTACCGGGTGGGGTTATGGGGTCGGAGAGAACAGTGGGGGGGTTGGGTGGGAGTGTGGGACTATGAGGAAGGGAGGAGGAGGGAATAGCTCTCCATCGAGCAGTGTTAGAAACACCTTTGTCCACGGAAAAGGAAACGAACTTATTCCGACGTCTGTACATGTCGATGGGTATTGTTATAAATTAATTTTGTTTTAATGAAATGCAAATATCTCTCTCTCTCTCTCTCTCTCCCCTAGCATGGTACTGATCTTTCCCTTCTCTTACCTCTGCAGGTGGTGTTCAGTCTCAACCACCTCCAGGGCCCCTTCTTGGTCCTACTTTTAGGCTGTGGAGGTGGTGTGCTGCTCTTGCTTCTGGAGATGTATGCTGGCAGGGCAAGAAGGTCAAACTAATAAATAAAAATTCTTATTACTTATGACAGCATAATGTATTTCTCTGATAATGCAACAGTTTCACTCATTGTTGTCTTTATCTATAAATGATTCCTTAAGATAAAAAAAATTGTTACATTAGCCAATTAAAGAATAAACAATTTGCTCAGTTTTCAGTGACGGCATGATGTATTTCGCTGATTGTGCACTAGTTTTAGTTTTTCCTGTCTTTATCTCCAACTACTTCCAAAAGTAATAAAAAAAAAAGGTAGGCGACGATGGCCAGCTCTAAGCGGACCAAGTACTATTGTTTTGACGCTAAAAGTCATTTCTATATAAAGGTACTCCAGTGCAACATTCCACCCAGGAAGCATATTCCTGGTTTAATAATCTTCGCAGCCTTTGCATTTCACGCGACCAAGGTCGTAATTTTAACGCTTTTCATATTTTCTGCACTTATGACCTTTGACCCCTAATCTGGCGGATATAGATCATGCATGTTCGAAGAACACCTGTAGTACTCATTATCGTCTAAAAGCATGAAAAGTTTAATTCGATTCCATCCACCCACTGCGTAGCTAGGCAACATGGAATTCACAGAATTGTCTACCAGAGGTACGGGTTCTACGTGTGTGTGTCAACTCTAAATATTATTTTTGTATGGCGGTACTTTAACATTCCACACAATAATGATGGTCCTGGCATAATACTCTTCGGAACCTTAGCATTTTGCATGAGCATAGTCGACATGGCCAATGTAGCACATGGGTGTACAGTAGAAAGTTGTAGTGCTAGTCAATGTCTATAAGCATGGAAAATGTCATTCAGTTCCATCCAGCTGCTGGGGAACTAGAGGGGGGGGAGGGCATTCTTGAATACCGTTACTAGCTGCCAGAGACGCTGAGGCCAATCTTCGTAGGGTTGTCACTAGAAAACCAGAGGACAGAAGGGAAACATGGATGTCTCACTTCTGATAGGGAATGACCTCAAGATTACGACTAAAGGAGTGAGAGGATTTTACTCCCATTATTAGTGTTTCTACAGGTCAAATCGTAAAAAAACAAAAAGGCGGATTTTCGGCCGTTGCTAGACAACGAGTAGTTGTCTTGCAAACAAAACCTTGTGGACACAACTAGGTCACTGTGTCGGAATTTGGTAGGAATCGGTTTATTGTGAAAGGTAGAAGTGCCTGCCAGAAATAAACAAGAATAAAGAATACAATAAAACAGGAAAGAAAATGCGACCAAAAATTAGGACATCATGGAGCTGGCCCAAAATATTAAATCAGCCAGTTTCAGAAAATATAATTAGCACACAGCTTTATCTCTCTCTCTATCTATCTATATATATATATATATATATATATATATATATATATATATATATATATATATATATATATATATATATATATATATGAATGGATGAGAAATAGGGGCGTGGAAGAAGTTGAGAGGCAGAAGGGAGAGTTATATGTAGAAAGAAAGAGAGAGATGAAAAGATTAGTAAGAGAGAGTAAGAAGAGAGTGGATGAGGAATTTGGAAGGAATTTGAGTGTAAAGTGGAGGGACTGTAAGAAAATGTTCTGGAAAGAGGTGAAGAGAGTAAGACAGGGCGGAAGTGAGGTTAGCAGGGGAGTGAAAGATAGAAATGGTAGATTACTACTGGAGAAGGGATAAAAAGTGAGCAGATGGACAGAACACTTTAAGAATTGTTGAACATACAGGATGGAAGTAATGCGAGTATAAGTGGCTGGGGAATGGCTGGGAGAAAGAGGGAGGTGAGAAGACAGGAAGAAATCAGTAGGATAGAAGTTGTGAAAGCAATGAAGAAAGTTAAATTGGGGAAAGCCCCAGGAAATGATGGAGTGTGTGGTGAAATGCTGAAGCATTGGGGAGAGATAGTAGTAGAATGGATGTGGAAGATGTGCAAATTGGCCTGGGAGGAAGGTAGAGTCCCGGAGGATTGGAAGTCAGGTATAATTATTCCCTTGTACAAAGGAAAAGGGGAAAAAGAAGTGTGTGGTAATCATAGGGGCATTTGTCTTCTTAGTATAATAGGAAAAGTGTATGGTAGGATACTTATTGACAGAGTTTGAGAAAGAACAGAGGAATTAGTTGGAGAAGAACAGGGAGGCTTTAGGAAGGGAAGAGGTTGTGTAGATCAGATATTCATTCTTAGATCTTTAGTGGAAAAGTTTCTAGAGAAGGGAAAGAAGTTGTATGCGGCTTTCATGGATTTGGAGAAAGCATATGACAGGGTGGATAGACAAGGATTGTGGAAAGTATAAAGAATATATGGAGTAGATGGGAAGTTGTTGAATGCTGTGAAGAGTATGTATGATGGTGCTAAGGCTGCAGTGCATGTGGATGGTGAACTAAGTGAATTTTTCTCTTTGAAGGTTGGGTTGAAACAGGAATGTGTCATGTCTCCATAGTTGTTCAATCTGTACATGGCTGGGGTAATAAAAGAGGTACAAGGTAGGGTAGTGGATGTTGGAGTGGCCATGGTGAGAGAGGATAGTGTTTGGAAACTCCCTGTACTGTTGTTTGCAGATGATACTGTGTTGTTGAGTGAAGACGAAGAGGAGCTGCAAGACTTTGTGGATGAGTTTGGGAGAATGTGTAAGAAACGGAATCTAAAGGTGAATGTAGGGAAGAGTAAAGTGATAGTGTTTGAGGGAGATGAAGACAGTGAATGTACAACGAGGTTGGATGGTGTGGAATTGGAAAATGTGAGTACGTTTAAGTACTTGGGTAGTGTGATGAGTAAGGATGAAGGTTTGGAGGGTGAAGTGCTTGAAAGGGTACAGCAGGGAAGAAAGGTTACTGGTTCCTTGAAAGCAGTGATAAGAAACAGGGAAGTAAGGAGGGAAGTGAAAAAGTTACTACATGACAGTATTGTGATACCAACTCTAACGTATGGACGTGAAGCTTGGACGTTGTTGGAAGGACATAAGTCAAGAGTGAGAGCAGTGGAAATGAGTTATTTAAGAGGAGCCTGTGGAGTCACATGGAGAGACAGGCTGACGAATGAGGATATAAAGGAGCGTTTTGGTGTGGATGTGGATAGAAAGCGTTAAGAGGAACACACTGAGGTGGTTTCGCCATTTGGAAAGGATGGAGGGTGAAAGACTGACGAAGAGAGGGTATATGAGTGAGGTGGAGGGGGAAGAGGGAGGGGGAGGCTGAGGATGAGATGGAGGGATGGGGTGGAGAGGTATATGAGAGAGGGGTGTGTGAGTTGGGAGCAGGGCAGTGAAATGGCGGGGTTTGTTTGTGGCCATCCCAAACGGGATTAAGGCATCTGGCAATATATATATATATATATATATATATATATATATATATATATATATATATATATATATATATATATGTAATCATTAGCAATTGCAATTCCACTGCTGAACAAAGGCCTCATTCAACCTTTTTCACGAATTCCTTGACTGAGCCAATCTCTACCATGTTTTGCCTGCAAACTACCCTATGTCATCTCTCCACCTCCTGTCTGGCATTTTTCTACTATGCTTACAATCTTTGAGTCTAATCAGTCAGGCTCTTTCTCCATCGGTTATCATTTATTCTTGATGCATGGCTTCTCCATTTCTGTTCTTTTGTAAATTCTATAATGTCTTTGATTTTAGTCTGCTCTCTCAATGAAGTTGATCTTTTCCTGTCTCTTAAAGATATTCCCCATATTTACCTTTCCATTAATCTTTGAGAAAGGATTAGTTAATATTCCACTTTTGTTAATTTTCAGGTCTCACATCTATACGTCAAAACTGGAATTATGGATATCGTTATATATGTTTAGTTTCGTACCATATTGGCAAGCTACTTCTCATGATGTCTATGTTTACCGAAATCTTTCAATCCAAGTGTTATGCATCTTTTTATTTCGATATCATGGTTTATCGTTAGTTTGAGTATTTACCTCAAGTAACTGTACTCCTTGACTTCTTCATGAGTTTCCTCACTTATTCTGATGATGGTCTTTGGTGAATTTGGATTAAGCATTAATTTTACTTCGGTTCATCTTTAGCCCTACTTCGAGACTTTCTTTGTTCAGGTTATTTAACATTTATTGGAATGTCTGCTGTTTCTGAGATTAGGACAATGTCATCTGCAAATCATAAATGGTTTACCTTTTCTCCACCTATGTTTACTCCTTTGTTTTCTCAGTCTAACCTTCTCAAAATACTTTCTAGGCATGCCGTAAATAATTCTTGTGAAATTGAATCACCCTAACGCAAGCCCTTCTCAATCATAATTTTTCCGAGTTTTTATGTAAAATACATCAAGACTCGGAAAAATTTTGATTGAGAAAGGCAATTCCCTCTTCACATATATTTTGAAGCAATTTTACCTTGCTCTTGTTTACTTGTTCTTGCAGTTATTTTTCAGCTGGTAGGTGCTCGACTGAGTCGAAAACGTTTTCGTAATCAACAAAACCTAGGCACAGTGGCTAAATATATTCTTTAGTTTTCTCAGTTCGCTGATTCATTGTGTGTCGATGATCAGTAGTCGAATACTCTCTTCGAAATCCTGCCGGTTCACGAGGTTGGTTTTTTCCACATTAGTTGTTATTCCGTTTGGAGGGACTTTAGTGATGAGTATGTAATTAACTGTTAGTAGCTAATGATTCGATAGTTATTAAGTTCTTTTGAGTCGCCTTTTTTTGTAATGCCAAATAAGTATTGCATTACACTATTTTTTGTAACTGTCTTCTTTTTTATACTTTAAATACATAATTGGGTGTGCCTGTTTTGTACTTCTACTCCTCCATCCGACAGGAAATCTGCTACAGTTGCACCCTCTCCCTCGGTCTTGCCTCTTTTAATTCCGTACATTTAAGAGGAATGTTTACTTCTGGTGTTAACCAGGTATTCCACTTGAGTCAGCTGAAAAGTTAGCTGTTGGTACTACTGTCTTTGATGCATACATTTCTTTGTAAAATTCTTCAACTTACTTCACCATTCTATCTCTGCATTGAATTACTTCAGTGTTATTCTGTCTTTCAGTGATATAATTGGTTGCATTTCAAGTGTCATTTTACTTCGGACCTGTTTCAGCCTTTTTCTTTTTTGACGAATTCTTTTATACTATCCATGTTTCTCTTTCTTTTTTATTCAGTCTGTGTCTTGTAAATATCCTATTTAATCGTGCTCTTTCCATTTCAGCTTTACTTTCATTTCCTGTATTCTTTTCATGAGCTCGATTGTTAGTTTGAATAATTGTTGGCTTTGGTTGTATTAGTTTGTCCTACAACCTCCACTGATTCTCGTAGCACTTTTGTTAAACTATTATTCAACTCATCGATGTCACACTCAGCATAACTTTGTGCCTGAAATATGTTCATTATATCTAACTGAAAGGCTTCTCTGTTTTCGCTTACTTTTATTGGATATGTCTATTTATTTTTAATCATCTTCCTTTCACTTCTGAAATTGAATCTGGCTGTGCAACCCACCATTCTATAGCCACTTCCTATATTTATTTCGTTGATAACTGTGACATCTACGAATGTGTTACTTTTATCTGCCATAAACAAGTGAATTTAATTCTTTATTCATCAGTTTGGTCTCCTCAAGGTTCATTTTCTTCGTGTTCTTTTGTGAATGAATATGTTCTCTATTCTTATTTTATACATTTCAGCAAAATTTACCACCATTCTCCTCTTTCTTTTCTTTCTACCATTCCAAATTTTTCCCATACATACTTCTCCATTTTTTGTTTTCCTAACTTGTTCTTACGCTGATGTCATTTCCACACTGGAATTATGTCTCTCGCTACTATACACATTATGTTTATTCATATATGGAGGAAATGTGTTCTAGTGTTGAGATAAAGATCCAAATGCCACATCGGTGTAAGCGTGGTGTGGGAATAAGATAAGCGCCAGACCTGCAAAAGTCAGCATTTTCTGACGTAAACATGAGGGTAAGGGAAGGCGATAGAAGAATATGAATTGTACATATATTTAAGTCTTGGGAAAACACATATACCCTGTTGGTATATTTTAATTTACTTAATACTGCCTTGTTGAGGTGTCTGATGTGCATGGTAGAGTTGTAATTCACTTCTGCTCATGTACAAATCCCAGAATGTCTAAGGGGTATGGCATCTCTAAAACGGCTGACCTCAGGGCCACTCCCAGAGTGAACCAGGGCAGATGTGCAGATTACACTGAGCCTTCAAGAGAGAGGGACGTACTTCTCTGAAAATACTCTCTTGTTGCAGTTGTATCTTTCTGTGGTGAAAAAAGAGAGATAACAACATCTGCTCCCGTTTCTGTTCACCTACACGCTATCGAGAACTCTAATTACAGGATCTAACCAATATTCCTGCCACCTGTCATGCAGAAAGACATTGCAGAAAGTGCCAATTGTGGAACTCAGTGGAGTTACGCTATGTGACTACATAAAGTTGGTGGTCAGCTGTGAGATTCCTACACAAACCGGTACATATGAAATTGGTGGTCCAGGGCTGGGATATGAAAAGGTGCCAAAGGGATTCTATCAGTGCAGTGAAACCCTTGGAAAACCGCTCATTGATCATACAGGTGATTAACAGAATATCACTTTCACTTTTGCAATGGGGCTAATTGTGGAGTGAGATAAAGTGGGAGCAGAAAATATCAGAGTAGTGAATTCGTTCTCATTCTCTCAATATTATCTCTGCCTTTAACCAAGACTAGTGAACTGTCTCGCTCTTGTGTGTGAGAGAGCGAGATCTTGGTGAAACTCTTTATTTGCGAGATAGACCGAGGACAGCACGGTGAGGGGTGGTGTCGTCTGGGCACATCTGGCAACCCTGTGAGGCAGGTGAGAGGTGAATGAGTGAGGCTGTGTGCACCATTCTGCAGGCCAGTCACCTTGTGTGGATGAAGAGACAGAAAACCTGGTGGAGTGTGTGGACTTGCAGTACAAATCTACCTGGAACTTCAGCATCATCTGACATCTAGGTAGTGTACATAGATAGTAACCACAAGATATACACTCTTTAAGCAGCACATGTTAGTTAAGCAATGTGTGTAAAAATAAAGGTTTCTCAGTTTCCCCTAAATAGATACATTTTATGTGTATCTTGTCTGTGTCCCATTCTCTGTTGCTAAAGCCATAACTAATCTGTTTGTGTAAGTTTAACCTCCTGTTACTGGGAAGGGAATAATTTCTGGCAGGGATTGGATGGATAAAATGAAGATGTGGGGATGGAAATTAAGAGGAGATACAGATAACCCAATCACAGAAGGAGCTATTTCCTTGGAGTCTACTGAATTAGGCTCAGAATTCTGTGAGTGGATTGAGACATTAGATAAGAGTATTCAAATCTTACATGATATGAGTGAAGGACATCTTGGGGTTGAAAGTAGTCAGGACACTTCTAGGGAACTGGACAATGATGACTTGAACAGTTTGCATTTGCATTCTGGTTGTACTTTTTCCACAGTTCCTGGGCATCAAATTACCTCCGAAATGCCTACTAGTCTTGCTGAAGGCACACTCAGTGTAGATGAGACTGAGGACATTCAGGAACAGGCTACAACACCCTTGATCTCTCATGAAATGGAAGGTCCACTAGTCTCTGATATTAATGTAACTACTCACATACCCACTTACACCTCAGGCATGTTCAGTGCACCATTAGTCTTCAGACAGCAAGGGCAGTATAATTTATTTTCTGATGTTTCTTATGCTAATCCATGGGGCATGAATACTAACAGTACTGGTGTTGAAACTCAGGTGAATCCTCTTCCCTTATGGCATGCACCCAGTATGGCAACTACTAATCTGACAACTGCTAGTGTACCTCAGACCTTACCTCCTGTAGCACCAGTTAGGCAATCTCAAGGATCCTTTGCAGCACAATCACCTTCGAACTAAGACTGTATAAAAGTGCTACCTACAGCACATTCGAGTACACAGTTTATTGGGGAAGATGAGTAAGATATCCATAGATTTTTGAGGGATTGTGAGGCCCAGATACATAGGCTAAAACTAGTTAGTGATGGGGAGACGATCTTGCCAGTTAAAGCACACATTAAACCAAATTCCCCAGCAGCTGAAATGCTTGAGGCCTCACTATTCCAAACTGGCCCTACTGCTCATGAATATGAGAAGTTTAAGGAGGCCTTAATTAACACCTCTGAAAGTGAATGTTACGTATCAGATGCGTGGGTGTTTAGGTCTGTAAATAGGGTGCAGCAGTACTCTAATTGTATTGAAGGCCAGGCGTTAGCAAAAGTGGGCAGCTATTATGCAGAAGCTAACAAAGCTTGCTAATTTCAGGCTAGGGAGACACAACTTGGGGTTGACTTTTGAAAGGGTAGCTAGGCTCTTAGATTACTTTCAATACATGCTTTATCTAACCCCTACTAGGCGAAATCAGGTACTTAGGCAGACAAAAATACCTCCTGAAATAGCCTTGCATGACATGAGTTTCAAGTTAAAAGCAAAGGCAGAAGGAGTGGGTGGTAGTCTTAGCCATGTACACAGAGAAATACCCTGCTGGAAGATTCTGCACTGTGTGTAAAAAGGCTGTTCACACGGATGAAAAGTGTTGGCATACTAGAAAAGCAGCACGCTAGGCAAAGGCCAACTAGACCGCCATGTCTGGACCTAGTAATGAAGAGCATGTGGGCAACAAACACACCAGTACTAGTCCTCCAGAGCAAAACCCGGCCAAGGCTATAAAGCCAAAAGTGCAAAGATGGTGTGTCATCCATGGGCAATGTCCTCATTCTTCAGACTATTGCCCAATTGTTCTTGCCAATCAGGAAAAACTGGGCAACCAAGCTAGTTTAGGGGGATGCTTAGGGTCGCACACAGAAGTAACCCGAAGAATAATACAATCCACCGATGCATGTGTGGGAGCTATTAAAAAGGTGGATCTGCTGTCGATTCCTTGGATCATAAGGAAAGGCCAGGTGTCTTTGACAATGGACACCGAGGCATGAATGAACATTATTTCTAGTAAAGCACTGAAGAGGCTCAAACATTTGATGCCTCATACAAGTTGGATGTTATTAGCACCCGATGTCATTTTGACAGGTGTGACAGGGAGTAAAATGAAGATCGTAAGCCAGGTACCATTAACCCTGAGGGTAGATAAACGATCCCCTATGTTACGTGCTACATTTTATGTGGTAGAGGACTTCTCTCTGCCAGCTGATGGGTTATTGGGCCTTGAATCCATGGAGGAGTATAACATGATTATACACCCTCAGAGACATTCCATTTCCTTTATTGGGAAGGAGTTTGTGGGCCTTGTTCCCTCAGCAAACAAAACTGGAGATAGTGGTGTCCAAAATGGAGCCATTCAACCCGTTGTGATCCCGGCAAGTGAAGCGTCAAGGGAATCAAAAGACAAACACGAAACGGAGGGTATGGACTGGAAACAGGCCAGGGCTATAGTGAGTGGGAATCACCACTTACCCAGTCGAACTGTCTACAAAATTCCTATCCGAGTACCTGATGTGTCGGAGGGAACTGACCTAGCATGCTTATCGGGGACCGTAAAACTTAAGGCATTGTTGCTGGAATCCACCCTGAGCAGTGTCGGACCAGACCAGAAGATGCCCCTCTTCATCGCAAATATGAATGGTGGCACAGTTAAGCTCAGAGATGGTTGTTATGTAGGCTGTGGTGCCCCAGTAAGGGAAGTCGACGAGGTACCGGTGATCTCTCCCGTAGTTACATCACAAACAATGACGCAGTCAGAACATACACGTCTTGGGAGAGGAAATTTGCTAGAACAATACGTGAAGGTAACAGACAATATTGACCATAAAACGCAATTGCTAGCATTTCTTAAAGAATTTTCTGACGTAGTAGCACTTCCAGAAGAATTGCTGGGTAGAACGGACAAGGTGAAGCATCACATTGGTTTGTGACCAGGTACAAATCTGATATATGTGCCTGCATACCATCTACCACATAGCCAACGCAAAGCAGTGGAAGAGAAAATTGAGAGGATGCTTCATGATGAAGTCATTCAACCTTCTTCCTCGCCTTGGAATGCACAACTCTTTCTGGTGCCTAAAAAGGACTGTGTTGTGAGACCTGTTGTGGATTTTCGGCAAGTGAAAAAGGTAACCATAACAGAGCGTTATCCAATTCTGCACCTCTCAGACTTACTACAGTCCCTGGGTAAGGGAAATACAGTGTTCACCAGCCTGGATCTAGTGTCAGGGTATTGGCAGGTGGAGCTGACCAAAGAGTCTTGTCCCATCACTGCCTTTAGCACTCACCGTGGGCACTTTGAATTTCTCTGGATGCCGTTTGGACTGAGAAATGCTCCTTTGACATTTCAAACGATGATAAATAAGTTGTTTGGTGACATGATTGGGGAGGATGTCTTAGCGTACCTAGATGACTTAATAATTGTGAGCAAGGACATGGACACTCATTTTAGTAAGTTAAAACGAGTGATGGAACCCTTAAGATCCGCAGGTCTGAAAATCAAGCTATCAAAGTGTGAATTCCTAATATCAAGTTAGATTTGTAGGGCACTTGGTTGATGGCGATGGCGTTAAGGCTCTTCCAGATAGGATTACAGCCATGGAAAATTTCCCTACACTCAATTCCAAGGATGACGTTCGCTCATTTCTCGGGCTCACTGGTTTCTACAGGAGTTTTGTCCACAAATATGCTGCTATCACATCACCATTGACGATGTTACTTAAGAAGGATGCATGGAATTGGGGATTATTGGAAAAGAAAAGCTTCAATGACCTCAAGAAAGCCATGACAGAGGCACCTGTGTTAGTATTTCCTGATTATACTCAACCTTTTAACATGTGGATGGACGCCTCAGGTTCGGGACTGGGAGCGGTGTTACAGCAAAAGGATGAGGAAGGCAAAACGCACACCATTGTGTATATCAGTAGGGCAATAAGACCCCCAGAAAAGAATTATTCGGCTATGCACTTAGAGACCTTAGCAGTCGTGTGGGAGTTAGGACATTTCCAGGATATCATTTTCGACTGCCGGATAGTTGTTTTAACTGACCATGCACCCATATGTGACTTGTTCAAGGGGAAGAATTTGCATGGTAAGA
This sequence comes from Coenobita brevimanus, assembly GCF_032717465.1. NCBI lineage: Eukaryota > Metazoa > Arthropoda > Malacostraca > Decapoda > Coenobitidae > Coenobita > Coenobita brevimanus. The sequence goes on from NC_137009.1 coordinate 16,771,131, forward strand.
TCACGCGTTGGTCCAGCAAGGTAATGGAGATTGACCACGATGTCACGTATTTACCAGGCTGTCAAAATGTTTTTGCCGACGTGCTGAGCAGAAACATTGCTGCTGCCATGTCATATGATATGCCTCTTTCTGGGTATTCCCCAGACATGGTAAAAGCCAAACAACGTAAGTGTACGATGTGGTCACAAGTCATCTATGCCTTCGAGTCTAGCGACAAGACTTGTCTACCTGAACTTCCAGTACCGATGACTCATTTCCATTTTCAATGGGGTCTTTTGTAAAAGAAACCCCCAGGGAAGGACGCTGTGTATCAGTTGGTTTTTCCTGATACACTACAGGAAGCCGTGTTACAGTTGGTTCATGACGTACCTCAGGCAGGTCATCCCAGACATGACAGATGTATACGTGAGGCAAGAAAGAAATACTATTGGTCAACCATGAGGAAGGAAATAGAAGCCCACGTTAGTCAATGTGTCAAGTGCGTGGAAATACAAAGACCGACTGGACCTCCGACTCCCATCTTGGAGTATCCCCTACCAGATAAACCTTGGGATACAGTCTCCATTGATCTCTTAATGTTGCCAAAGAGTCAGCAAGGTTCAGACTATGTATTGGTGGCAGTGGACCATTTTTCGCGATTCACTTTTTTAGCACCTTTACAGACAAAAACTGCAGAGGAGGTGGTGCACACTTTTGTAACCTCAGTAATCTGTCCTTCCTCTACACCCAAGGTATTGCTCAGCGATAATGGCAGTGAATTTCGTAAGCAAGTGTTACAGGAATTCTGTCGTACGTATGGGGTAAAGCAAGTCTTTTTAACGCCTTACAGTCCCAAGAATATTGGCCTTGTGGAGAGGATAAACAGGAAGATATCAGAAGTCTTGAGAACAGTGATCAACTCATTGGAGGATAACTGGCAAGACTGATTACCACACGTAGTGGCGGCCATCTACTCCTCAGACAATTCGTCAATTAGGAAGTCTCCTCATTACATCCTTTATGGAGAGGAGAAAATGATACCCTACAGTTTGCTAGCTGGACCTCCTACTCCAGTATATAATCAAGAGGATTATAATAATGTCCAGCTTGCAAAGTTCCAATGTATATATAGCAAAGTACGGAAAAGATTAAAGGCCTCAAGAGCAGAGATGATGGCGAAACAACACAAGGGTAGTCAAGAAAAGACGCTGGAAGTAGGCCAGAAGGTGATGGTCCCTAACCCTGAGAGAACTCCCAAGCTCAGACCTAAGTTCTACAGACCATAATACCGTTGTAGAACGAGTGCATGGACATACTGATAGAATGAGGGATGATGCTGATGGAACTCAGGAGATAATGTATGCTGACAGGATCAAACCAGTAAGTCAAGAGCTAGGTCTAACCAACCAATCATCTGATGTGTTGTCCCCTCTGTCTTCGTCGCAGTCTATGTCGTCGTCCGTACCAGTTCCTAACCAAGAGTATCACAGCAAGCTATAATCCCACAGAAAGAGCAATTAAGGGAGTGCCTTCTCTTGCAGAAAATGTGGCTTGGGCTTATACTCCTTGCGCGTTGCTTGGGGTGGACTTCTGGAATGATGTCGGACATGGACACGACTGTGCTAATGCCAAAAGTCCTGAAGAGCCCACTTGGAGGAGTCGTTGTAGTACAGGATGCAGTATGCATCTACTATCCAATGGACTGCTATCTTCGAGCTCCAGACACTATTAAGGAGGTCTTCAAGGGATTATTGCACCTTAAACAACAACTGCTAGGAATAGGAAATTTATTTGACCTGGACCCACAGCTGACAACCTCGGACAGTAGACCTTTCATACCAACCTTGCATGACATAGTTAAGCTTCAAACTGGACATAAAGATAGGCTCACAGACAGGCTCACCAAATTACATGTCACTTTACCTAATGCTGATTCCGATCTTTCCCAGCATATTCATGCACGTACTAAGAGAGGACTAGTGGACCTTCTAGATATCCTGTCTCAAAAGCTCTTTGGTACATTGCTAGACAAGGATGTACTGCAATTGGGCAGAAAGATGCATGATTTGGCATTGGAGGCTAAGGCAAATAACAGGCTAATCGCTCACATATCCTCTGACTAATGGAAGAAAGCTTTGGTTTAATCACGCTTGTTCTAATGCTATCCGCAACAAGGAGAGGGCCTATGAAAGGTACCAGAGCCAACCCACCCCTGAATCACATCTTTTATATGTTTCTGCCCGGAATCATGCTAAGTCTGTTCTTCGCTCTGCTAAATATAATTTCATCAATACTAAATGCTCTCAACTCTCCAACTCGAATTCTTCCCGCTCCTTCTGGCACCTTGCCAAAATCCTATCTAACAACTTTACCTCATCATCCTTCCCTCCTCTTTTCTACTCTGATGGCTCTGTAGCTATTTCTTTTACTGACAAAGCAGATCTCTTTGCACAGACTTTCTCCTCCAAATCCACCTTAGATGATTCCGGAGCTGTTCCTCCATCACTTCCCCCCTCTGACTTCCTCATGGCTGTCATTAAAATATCTTCAGCTGATGTATTTTCTGCCATCACTGGCCTCAATACTAACAAGGCATATGGGCCTGATGGAGTCCCTCCTGTTGTTCTCAAGAACTGTGCTTCTGTGCTTACACCTTGCCTAGGCAAACTCTTTTGCCTTTGTCTATCAAATTATACCTTTCCTTCTTGCTGGAAGTTTGCTCTCATTCAGCCAGTCCCAAAGAAGTGTGACCATTCCCGACCCTCTTACTACCGTCCAATTGCTTTAACATCCTGTATCTCAAAAGTTTTCGAGTCAATTCTTAATAGAAAAATTTTAAAGCATCTTTCTTATCACAACCTTCTTTCTGATCGTCAGTATGGGTTCCGTCAGGGACGCTCCACTGGCGATCTTCTCACCTACCTTTCAGACTCCTGGTCATCCTACTTTCGGGACTTTGGCAAAAGCTTTGCCATTGCACTTGACATCTCAAAGGCTTTCGATCGAGTCTGGCATAAATCTTTATTTTCCAAACTGCCATCTTACGGTTTCTATCCTTCTATCTGTGCCTTCATCTCTAGCTTCCTTTCTGGTCGTTCTATAGCCACTGTTGTAGACGGCCATCGTTCTTCTCCTAGATCTATCAACAGTGGTGTTCCTCAGGGCTCTGTCCTATCACCAACTCTCTTCCTTTTATTCATCAATGACCTTCCACTCATATGTGGATGACTCCACCCTTCAGCTATCCATTCGGTTCCCGCAACGTCCATCTCAGCAGTTACTTCAACAAACAAGGGACAAGGCTATGGCACACCTAATGTCTGACTTGGTTCGTATCTCTGACTGAGGTAAGTGTAATCTGGTTGTTTTTAATGCATCAAAGACTCAGTTTTTACACCTATCAACCCAACAAAATATTCCACAGGTACACCCACTAATGTTTAATAATATTCAGCTTAATCCCGTATCATCCTTGAACATGCTTGGGTTTTCATTTACTCGGGACTTATCTTGGAAAGATCATATTACATCTCTTGTAAAATCTGCTTCCAAGAGATTAGGTGTGCTAAGCCGACTCCGTTCCTTCTTTACCCCTGCACAATTGTTGACTCTATACAGGGGTTTTATCCGCCCCTGTGTGGAGAACAATTCTCATGTGTGGGGAGGCTCCCCACAAACAGCTCTTCTCAATAGGGTGGAAGCAAAGGCTTTTCGTCTCATTAACTCTCCTCCTCTTACTGGCTCCCTTCAACCTCTGGCTCTTTGCTGCACTGTTGCATCTTTATCTCTTTTCTATCGCTACTTCAATGGTCACTGCTCCTCTGAACTGTCTGCATGCATTCCTCCTCATCTACAATGGACGCGTAGCACCCATCTAGCAGCAAACACTCATCCCTTTTCTGTCCAACCCTCTACTGCAAGAGTTAACCGTTACTCCCAGTCTTTCATTTATGCAACAGGTCAACTCTGGAACTGTCTCACTCTGTCTGTATTTCCTGCTTCCTATGATCTCCAGTCTTTCAAACGCAGTGTGTCCAGGCATCTCGAAATGAGCGGATCTTGAATTTGGCTTTCTCTTGTATTTTGTTTTTCTCTTGGAAGGAACAATAACTGGGGGCTCGCGGCCTTTGGTTCCTTCTTCCTTGCATAAAAAAAAAATGTATGAACAATTAGGTGAGTTCACTAACAAAGCTAACGAGATAATTGAGACTACCAACTATCTCGTAGGAGTTGTGACAAACATCCAAACTAACCTACCAACCCTAATTAACTTAGTGTTAATCGCTAAATACTTACATGTTCTCAATGAGTCAGTCACTGCTTTGGAGTCGCATGCAGCCAATATTGTGGACGGCTTAATCGATGCAAGTTTGAACAGGGTTAATGCTTTATTGCTTCCTACTCATATTCTAACCAATGCTCTTGATGTAGCTGTGTGGAAGCTTGGACTTACGCCACTTTTTGGTATGAGTCAACTAGAATATTATTACCCACTGTTAGAGGCCCAGATGACCCATGATGGCATCCTAATATTGGTACCTATGGAGAATGCTATAACACACCATTCATGGCGGTTCATTCCTTTCCCTTTTGATGCTACGAACAATACACTTGTCATTTTGAATGAGGGAGCAGAGGTGCTAGTTGTGTTGGATGACAAAGGGTATATAGCAGAAACGACTGTGGAAGAGTCTGAGAAGTGTAAGGCTTCCTTTCTTGATCTCCATGTATGTCCTGTGTTCCATTTTGTCTTTATACCATCAGACGTAGATGAATGTAAGATGGCCTTGTTGGACACAAACACTTCCTCTACGTTGCAACGTTGCACTTTCCAACCCATTCATTTGAAGTCAGTTTTCCATGCTCATGTACATGCGAAACAGTACTTCTTCTTCCCTGAGACAGAGGACGTAACACTGACGTGTGCCTCAACACCAGCTCCTTACAGTAAGGGGTTACTATGTTGCACCCGATTTTTGTGAGTTGCACAGTAAAGAGATAGCAATTCTACCTAACAAGCAACATCTAGCCTTGTCAGTGAATTTCTCGTCCCAGTAACGACCCTTTCTACCTTCATTCAATGTTTCTCAGTTGGATGTGAATAGGCTGTCTCATGTGTCAAAAAGAGTAGAGCTCCTCTCTTATTTGAACAAGACTGATTTAGAACCATATGTACTGTTTCAAACCTTTCTCCTTCATATTTTGGTCCTGGCATTGGTCTTCTACTTCTTGTGGTCTTGTCCTGTGTTTGTGTTTGGGGCTACTCTCTAAAGGGCCTTAGAGTGAGAAATCCAATAAAACAACGGGTCCATACTCGCGGATTGCAAGTGGACTTGCCTGAATAGTTAGGTACCCTACACACTGGTTAGGCTATACAGTAGTTAGGACAACAATGTCGAGGGGGACGTCGAAAAGGTGTGGCCGAGGAATGTTCTGGTGCCGACGTGATTTCCACATTGGAATTATGTCTCTTGCTACTATGCACATTATATTTATTCATATTTAGAGAAAATGTGTTCTAGTGTTGAGATAGATCCAAATGCCACATCAGTGAAAGCGTGGTGTGGGAATAAGATGAGCGCCAGACCTGTGAAAGTCAGCATTTTCTGACGTAAGCATGAGGGTAAGGGAAGCCGATAGAAGAATATGAATTGTATATATGTTTAACCCTCCCCGTCCCGACCACTTTTTGACCACTGGTACCCCCCAATCCCGACCATTTTTCGACCCTTTTTTTTTTGCTAAAACTTTCGCTTTTGGTGAGAAACATCGAAAATTCATAGAGAAATCACTCACCTGAGGTTTAAAATACTCATTACAGGTAGGAGAGCCTCCTTACCTTACTGGGTTTTCTATCAGGCTGGCACCAAAGAAAACGAGTTCTATGGGAGGATAACTATTTCACACCACTCATAAACGGTATTTATTTACTGTTACGAATTTATATGTAGTACAAGAGTATATTGGTTTTCAAGCAGTAATATAGGCATTATAAGCATTGTTTCACTCACTAATACCTGACCTTTTTTTGCCACATTACCTGATCATCATTTCTAACTGTTTCTTCCTCTAATGCTATGTAAAGTTTGTCCTCCACATTGTCATTGATTGGGGAATCACTCTGGCCCTGAATTTCGTACCGTGGCATGACATGGCTATACTGGCCAGGTCACTGATAACAGGTGAATTGCTGAGAAAAGGGCATGCAGGGGGGGGGAGGAGGTCATGCTGGGTAAGGCATTGTCTCTGCCTGGCATCTTGTTGAGGAAGGTGTCCCGTGTATACGTACCAAAAATGACTGGCGAAAATTGAAAATTGTTGAAATTATGAACCTTGCAATTGCAGGACGTTGAAGTACGTCCTCGGGATTAGCTGTGACAAAACGTGAGGACGTGGAAGTACGTCCTCGGGACGGCGCGGGTTAAGTCTTGGGAAAATACATATACCCTGTTGGTATATTTTAATGTACTTAATACTGCCTTGTTGAGGTGTCTGATGTGCATAGTAGAGTTGTAATTCACTTCTCCTCATGTACAAATCCCAAAATATCTAAGGGGTATGACATCTCTAAAACGGCTGACTTCAGGGCCACTCCCAGAGTGGACCAGGGCAGATGTGCATATTACACTCAGCCTTCAAGAGAGAGGGACGTAATACTCGTACTCTGAAAATACTCTCTTGTTGCAGTTGTATACTTCTGTGGTAAATAGAGATAAACACATCTGCTCCCGTTTCTGTTCACCTACACGCTAAAAGAACTCTAATTACAGGATCTAACCAATATTCCCACCACCTGTGATGCAGAGAGACATTGCAGGAAGTGCCAATTGTGGAACTCAGTGGTCACGCCAAGCAACTACATAAAGTTGATGGTCAGCTGCGAGATTATTACACAGCCCGGTACAAACCTTTGCACTGAAGTCCCTCATGAATATAGTATATGTGGCCTTTTCTTCTTCCTTAATCTGGGAGATATCATCATAGAGTGTTTTTTTTTTTTTTTTTTTTTTTTATCTGGGCTTTGAGAATTTGTGCATATACTTGTTTTACTTTCAGTGTGTAGTTTTTGCACAGTCTAAGTACAATCTAAGTTACTCTGTCAGATATACTGCTGAATCTAACAATGTTCTCAGCAAGAATTCTGTTAATTAGAGATCCTACACCACTAACTCTACTATTTTGCATTCCTTTGTAGTAAAGCAGGTGGTTGCCATCTTGGAGCTGAATTAACTTTCCTTCTTTTCTTTGGATCTCGCTCAGAGCTACAATATCACAAGTAATGTTTTCTGTTTCAGTCATTAAGTTATCAAGTTTGTAATCTGCGAGACTACTAACGTTGTTCCTATGGTATACCGTACATCTTCATGGATTTCAGTTTACTTCATATCTTGGTCCCTTATCAGCCTGGACAGTGCCTACTCAATTTCGGTGGCACTCTGCCCATAAGCACAGAAAGCAGTGCGGTTGGACCTTTAGTATGTAATGACACAACTAGGACGCCATTCAAAAAACTACAGTAGAATTCATGTTTGGTTGGTAGGATTGTGGCAAATTATCCCACCTCACTGCCACATAGTTTCTGGTGACACATAATTTTTTGTGCCACCTTATTCTGAATATTTGGTGGAGCCTTATATTATATCTGCAGGGGGTCACATGGTCCGCACACTCTAACACGGTACCTCCTACATCCATAATCCCTTCCCCTATCCCCCACCTGTGGATGCGTCAGGTAGCTGTGCAATACTGCCCCTGGATATACAGTATTTTATATAATATACAGTATATATATATATATATATATATATATATATATATATATATATATATATATATATATACTCTACCAGGAGTATCCTGCATTGCCAGGCCAAAAGGGTGAACTCTCTAATCCTATTAGTTCTAATTCAATCTTTCTTCCTACTCCAGAAAGATCATGTACCTTTTTTGCTTATGAACAGGGATTATAAGACGTCCAGGAACTTTCTAGTTCAGCTTTCGTAGACTAACGCACAGTATTTGTGAGCACTTCTTTACTATTGCCAGTGACGTGAATTGACTTCCGACCAGTGACCTCAAATGACCTCGGAGTTCAACCTTACACAGCCTATATCCTAATTGGAGGTCATGTGAGTCTCCATGCCAAAAATTGGGCTGCTGGGTCCAGTCGTTCGAACGTGTATTACCAGTGACCTGAAATGACCTGTGACCAATGACCTCAAATGATCAGGGAGGTCAATCTCACATAGCTTATGTCCAAACTGAAGGTCATGTGAGTCTCCATGCAAAAAATTGGCCGCTAAGGCACAAGGCGTCGTCTGATCCAAAATGGTGAACTCTGTGCCCGTGGCCCCAAATGACCCAAATCAGAATTTTGACCTCCCAAAACCATCCTTTGGTCATCTTGATTAAGAATATATATGGTTTGTGAGGCCTTTGGCCTAGTTTTGGTCGTGACTGAAGGACAAAGAAACAAACAAAAAACAACCTGGCTTGTATATATAAATAGAGAGAGAGAGAGAGAGAGAGAGAGAGAGATTGTATATATATATATATATATATATATATATATATATATATATATATATATATATATATATATATATTGTACTGGGCTACGGTTGATTTTACGTTGATATTTTTGTATGGCTCGTGAATGATGTTAAAAATATCCTGATGGCACTTAATAGGAGAAAGGTTCCCCACCCCTGCATTACGCCATGTTTTGTGAAATTTCTTCTTTTTTATACATTGAGTAACTAAGTGAGGAACCCTGTGTTGTAGCTCTACTTCTGTATCCAACAGTAAATCTGCTACTATTCCATCTTCTCTGGAGCCTTTCCTCTTATCATATTTTTAAGAGAAATATTTACTTCGTCTGGTGTTACCTCATGTATTTCACTTGTGTCAATTGAGAAGTTAGCTATTGGTACTACTGTTATGAGTCCATATTATAATTACAAATCATAATAGATAGATAGATAGACAGCTCCATGCAAGCCTGGGAAAGGGAAGTGATCTTGCAAGTTAACTGAGGAAATGTTGACAATACACAGGAAGTAGCAAGTCAGGGGATGATGTAGGTAGTGTGTCAGCGAGATAGCATACGAACAAAGCCTAGTGACATACACACATACTCACACACAGGTTTCTGGAACTTTCCAACCACAGTGTAACACACGTGACACGACCCCTGTTTCACCAGAATTTAGGAAGCAGAGCTCAGAAGGAGACAGGCCATAGAACCGGCAGGTAGTAGGGAGAACGAGCCTAGCAACATGGGCGAGAGGAGAGAGAGTGAGAGAGAGCGAGACAGGGAGGTAGCTTGCGGGTCTCTACTTATACTTCACTCGTGTGTGAGAGACTTTGTTAATATTTCCAAGACAAATAAAAATAGTCTCATACTATTCTTTACCTCTCCTGTCATTGCATGACAAATGGGAACGAAGATTATCTACTTACAAAGCTACTCACATATAACAACCGCTCGTCGACAAGTTCAATATATATATATATAACAGATCTACAAAACTTCTCTACAAGTCTATACAAAGTCTTTTATGACATTTGGTTGGCAGCGAACGTATACGAACCTCGTCTATGAATCAACAGTGAATTCCTACAAAATATCAGATTGAAAAAAAAAAAAAATACCTCTCACAACCAACAACTCACAACCAGCTCCTGATAGTGTTCTCTCCAACCAGCCCCCTCTGTCTCCCCGATCATCATGCTGATGTAGAGGTGAAGAGGTCACGGGACGCCTTGCCAGTAGTTTAGCAAAATACTGATACAAACAATCTTGCAATTTCTAAGACGATCCAATGAACTACAATCATCTACAATCAACTACAAGTAACAACTCCACGAGTCGTCTGTATAATCTTCTACACACTCCTACAAGTAGTGGCAGTCTTCATCCTACAATGCGTAAATCACAAGAAAAAAGGACCGAGAATACATCAAGAAAGAAAAAACAAAACAAACAAACGAAAAGTGAAATATGACTCACAACTCAACCACCAGACCTCACCCTCCTCTCTCTGCTACATCCACCCAACCTCAACCACTGACTCAGGAGTCGAGAGGTCAAGACGACGAAGCAAATACCAAGCCCATATTCACAACTCATCTTACTCACTCATCTTCCCTCAAGTTACTCATCGCTACTCGTTTACTCACCACAGCTACCAGTGTGGGAAGTCGACGTCACCATACGTGTGCTGAGACGACGACAAGCCGTGTGTCTGGCACCTCACAACACGCCAATCAACCCGTGAATAACAACGCTATCACCACGTGCAACACCACTCACACCATTTCCACCACGGTAAAAATTAGTGTTACTTCATTTATACAATACACAGTGAGAGACAAAAAACTTCTGCACAAACATATAGAACGTGCTGTATAGTTACAACTTAAATACATATACCTACTTCAATTATCTTCATAATTCAATCATTAAATACTTGCACCAACAATAAATATTCTACACTGTATATATTCATTCATTTATTATAGCATTTATTTACTACCAACGAGTGTTACCATTTATACCTATATAAAATACGTGTTTCATACATACAGCTATACATTATTACATCTACAAAGTGATAAAGAAAATATACCATCACAGTTACTCAGTGTGCGATTAAAAGAACTGTATTAAAAATTTATTAATTAAAGCTACTTTGTGGAAACAGATAAATTAAGTTACAAGGAAAACCAGAAAAAAAATGGCCAACACAAATGACGTTAGCAAGAATGAACATCTTCAACACAATCGTGAAGACAATGATTTCCACACAGTGCTGACACATATATTGCCCACGATAGGTACAAGTGAACAAGTCAGTGTATATAGCTAATCCTGTATATAGTGTGTGTATATATATATATATATATATATATATATATATATATATATATATATATATATATATATATATATATATATATTATAAAATAACAAAATATGGGGCTATATAATATCATTTTCAGTAATATCTGTGCAATATAAACTAAACCTTAAAAAAGGGTCCCTAGGAAATTAGCCAGCAATTATGCAACCTCGAGCAACACCGAAAAAACGTAGACAAACGAAGAAAAACAAACTATAGAAAATCAATACATACAAAAAAAAAAGAAAGAAAAAGAAATAGAGTAAGATCACATAACAAACAAATGGAAATAAGTGTGTTACTACAAATGCCAAAATATCACATAAACTCCTTCTATAACTGAAACAAAAAGCAAACAGTTGTCTCCACAAGCTAGTGGCATGATACATCATATCATCGACCGCAGCATGACCGGATTCAATGTCAGGACTACAATTATTACAATTATATAATTACAAACGATATGTAACAATTATGTAATGACAAACGATTGCATTATGTTACACTTGCTACAATTATGTAACTACAAACAATATGTAACAATTATGTAACAGTTGCACTAACAAGATGTAACTTTGATGTAACTTTAACTACAATTATGTAACTACAAACAATATGTAACAATTATGTAACAGTTGCTTTAACAAGATGTAACTTTTATGTAACTTTAACTACAATTATGTAATTACAAACAATATGTAACAATTATGTAACAGTTGCATTAACAAGATGTAACTTTTATGTAACTTTAACTACAATTATGTAACTACAAAGAATATGTAACAATTATGTAACAGTTGCATTAACAAGATGTAACTTTGATGTAACTTTAACTATAATTATATGGCCAACACAATTATGTAACAGTTGCATTAACAAAATGTGACTACAATTATGAGGCCAACACAATTATGCAATACCACAATATTATGTAACAATTCATAAAATGTTACAATTATGTATTACTACAATGTTACTACAATGTAACAATTACAATACAATTATGTAACAATTCATAATGTTACAATTATGTATTACCACAATGTTACTACGATATTATGTCATACAATTATTCCACAATTCTGTATTACGAGAATCATCTTACAACTTAGGTGAAATATTAGACATTACTTAAGGGATATCTCAATATGTAATGTAATAACCAAGTAGTATTACCATTGCACAATTATATGCGTATGTCTGTTATACATACATATCTTACAAAATGTCATACAACAACCACTGCATTTATTCAAATATGTATACAACTTGTTTAAAATGTAATATTACTAGATCATTGCAATTTACTATGAATATTATATGTATACAATGTTATAATCAATATTATGTACTAATAGATTAGCATATGTCAATGATGATTGCTGTCGGAGGACCTTCAGCGGCGTGGCCGAGCAATGTTATGAGTCCATATTATAATTACAAATCATAATAGATAGATAGATAAATAGATAGATAGACAGCTCCATGCAAGCCTGGGAAAGGGAAGTGATCTTGCAAGTTAACTGAGGAAATGTTGACAATACACAGGAAGTAGCAAGTCAGGGGATGATGTAGGTAGTGTGTCAGAGAGAAAGCATACGAACAAAGCCTAGCGACATACATACATACTCACACACAGGTTTCTGGAACTTTCCAACCACAGTGTAAACACACGTGACACGACCCCTGCTTCACCAGAATTTAGGAAGCAGAGCTCAGAAGGAGACAGGCCATAGAACAGGCAGGTAGTGGGGAGAACGAGCCTAGCAACATGGGCGAGAGGAGAGAGAGAGAGAGACAGCGAGACAGGGAGGTAGCTCGCGGGTCTCTACTTATACTTCATTCGTGTGTGAGAGACTTTGTTAATATTTCCAAGACAAATAAAAATAGTCCCATACTATACTTTACCTCTCCTGTCATTGCATCCCAAATGGGAACGAAGATTATCTACTTACAAAGCTACTCACGTATAACAACCGCTCATCCACGAGTCTAATATATATATAACTAATCTACAAAACATCACTACAAGAAGCTACAAAGTCATTATGTCTTTGATGCATACAGTTCTTTATATAGTCTTCAACTCTCTTCACTGTCTTAACTCTACATCTAATGACTTCATCTTTTTTGTCTTTCAGTGATGTAATTTGTTGCTTTCCTAGTGCCATTTTACTTCAGACCTGTTTCAGAATTTTTCCTTTCTTGATGGTTTCTTTGATCTGATCCATGTTTCTCTTTCTTTTTTTTCCTTTCCTGTGTCTTGTTGACAACTTTATTTAATTCCACTCATTCTATTTAACCTTTCTTTGTTTTTACTTTTTTTATACATAAACTTGAATATCTTTTATCAATACTTCTTGGTTTTGGTTGCATTAGGTTTTTCTACAATCTCCACTGATTCTCTTACCACTTTTGTTAGTCTGTCATTCAGCTCATCAATGTCGCATTCAGCAGTACGTTGAGCCTGAAATCTGTTCCTTATTTTCAACTGAAAGGCTGCTTTGTTTTCATCTACATTTATTGGGCATATCTTTTTATCTTTAATCATCTATCTTTCACTTCTGAAATTGAATCTGTCTCTGCAACTCACCATTCTATGGTCACTGCCTATATTTACTTTGTTGATAACTGTTACCTTTGTGATCGTGTTATTCTACCCCTCCTGGGGGTGGGGGGGGTTTCAAGAATACACCCCCTGTATCCTTGCTTGTCGTAAAACGCGACTAAAAGGGTTGGCGGAGGGTTAGTGCCCCTCCCCGGAAAACAACTAACTAAAAGACGAACAGTAAGCCTCGGACAAGGACTGACCAAAAGATGACGACCAAGGACCGGACAAAGGGCATGGTAATCGCAACATGAAATGTAAGGGCAGCGAATGCTGAGGTAAAAGAGAGAGAGATTGTCCAAGTGCTTGAGGGTGCGAAACTTGATGGATGTGGAGTAACTGAAACTAAATGGAGAGGTGAGAGTGCGAGAGAATGAGAGTATGGATGGGGTACATTTGCAGGAGTAGGTGAGAATAAGAGGGCAAAAGAAGGAGTGTGTATAGTTGTAAGTAAAAGATGGAAGAAGAACATAAGAGAATATGGATCAGTTGGGTCAAGGATTGTGTGGGTAAGATTGAAAGTTGGAATACAAGTGTGGCCGATTGTGTGCGTGTATGCGCTAGTGCAAGATAGTGCAAGCAGAGTGAGAGAAGAGTTCTGGACAAATGTGGAAGTGTGCATGGAAAAGTTTGGAAGGAATGAGAGAGTGTTTTTGATCTGTGATATGAATGGTAATGTAGGAAATGTGAAGGTGGATGGAATAGTTGGTGAGTGGGGTGTGCCTGCTGAGACAGATGAGAATGTCAGTGCGTTAGTGGACATTTGTGCTGGGAGGGGGTTGGTGATAGCCAATACCCTCTTCAGGCACAAAATGATCAACAGGTATACATGGCGAGTGATAAGAAGGGTAGGTGGTGAACTGAATGAAAGGAAGGCAATGATTGATTATGTGTGTGTGGATGAAAGGATGCAAAGATGTATAATGGATGCAAGAGCTTATAGAGGTTGGGGGAGTGAAATTTTTGACCACTACTTGGTGGTGGCCAGAATAAAGATACAAATAAAGTGGAAAAATAGAAGAAGGGATGCATGAGAAGAAGTATTTGCAAGGAGAGTGGAAAGGTTGCAAGAGGATGAGAAGAAGGCAGAATATAAGAGAGAAGTGGACGAACGATTGGGCAAATATCATTTGGAGTAGATGGGGGACATGGAAGGTGTATGCATTATATTCACAGAAGATATATGTGCAGCATGTGATGTGGTGTGTGGGATGAAGAGAAAACGGAGGGGGGTGCAAGGGACAGTGTGGTGGAATGAAGAGGTGAGACAGGCTGTGGCACAGAAGAGGAAAGCATACAATGAATGGATTAGTAACAGGGGCGTGGAAGAAGTAAAGAGGCGGAAGAGAGAGTTATATGTAGAAAGGAAGAGAGAGGTAAAAAGATTAGTAAGAGAGAGCAAGAAGAAAGTGGATGAGGAATTTTTAAGGAATTTGAGTGTAAAGTGGAGGGACTGTAAGAAAATGTTCTGGAAAGAGGTGAAGAGAGTAAGACAGGGTGGAATTGAAGTTAGAAGGGAAGTGAAAGATAAAAATGGTAGATTACTCGTGGAGAAGGGAGAAGAAGTGAGCAGAAAGAGAGAACACTTTAAGGAATTGTTGAACATTGAGGATGGATGTCTATCTATCTATCTATTCCCAGACGCCTCAATCCCGTTTCGGGTGGCTACAAACAAATCGCCTCCACGTCACCCTGTCCCCCACCATTTCACTGCCCTGCTCCCAACTCACACACCCCTCTCTCATATACCTCTCCACCCCATCCCTCCATCTCATCCTCGGCCTCCCTCTTCCTCTTCCCCCCTCCACCTCACTCACATACACTCTCTTCGTCAGTCTCTCACCCTCCATCCTCTCCACATGGCCAAATCACCTCAGTATGTTCCTCATTACGCTTCCTATCACATCCACATCCACACCAAAACGCTCATTTATATCCTCATTCGTCAGCCTGTCTCTCCATGTGACTCCACAGGCTCCTCTTAAATAACTCATTTCCACTGCTCTCACTCTTGACTTGTGTCCTTCCAACAACGTCGAAGCTTCACTTCCATATGTTAGAGTTGGTATCACAATAATGTCATGTAGCAACTTTTTCACTTCCATGCTCACTTCCCTGTTTCTTATCACTGCTTTCAAGGAACCAGCAATCTTTCTTCCCTGTGTACCCTTCCAAGCACTTCACCCTCCAAATCTCCATCCTTACTCATCACACTATCCAAGTACTTAAACGTACTCACATTTTCCAGTTCCTCACCATCCAACCTCGCTGTACATTCACTGACTTCACCTTTCTCAAAGACCATCATTTTACTCTTCCCTACATTCACCTTTACATTTCGTTTCTTACACACTCTCCCAAACTCATCCACCAAGCCTTGCAGCTCCCCTTCGTCTTCACTCAACAACACAGTATCATCTGCAAACAACAGTACAGGGAGTTTCCAAATATTATCCTCTCTCACCAGGGCCACTCAAACATCCACCACCCTACCTTGTACCTCTTTTATTACACCATCCATGTACAGATACTTTCTCCTAATCCATTAAAGCCACATACAACTTCTTTCCCTTCTCTAGAAACTTTTCCACTAAAGATCTATGAATGAATATCTGATCTACACAACCTCTTCCCTTCCTAAAGCCTCCCTGTACTTCTCCAACTAATTCCTCTGTTCTTTCTCTAACTGTCAATAAGTATCCTACCATACACTTTTCCTGATATACTAAGAAGACAAATGCCCCTATGATTACCACACACTTCTATTTCCCCTGTTCCTTTGTACAAGCAAATAATTATACCTGACTTCCAATCCTCCGGGACTCTACCTTCTTCCCAGGCCAATCTGCACATCTTCCACATCCATTCTACTACTATCTCTCCCCCATGCTCTAGAATTTCACCACACACTCCATTAATTCCTGGGGCTTTCCCCATTTTAACTTTCTTCGTTGCTTCCACAACTTCTATCCTACTGATTTCTTCCTGTCTTCTCACCTCCCTCCTTCTCCCAGCCATTCCCCAGCCACTTATACTCGCATTACTTCCATCCTGTATGTTCAACAATTCCTTAAAGTGTTCTCTCCATCTGCTCACTTTTTCTCCCTTCTCCACTAGTAATCTACCATTTTTATCTTTCTCTCCCCTGCTAACCTCACTTCCACCCTGTCTTACTCTCTTCACCTCTTTCCAGAACATTTTCTTACAGTCCCTCCACTTTACACTCAAATTCCTTAAAAATTCCTCATCCACTCTCTTCTTACTCTCTCTTACTAATCTTTTCACCTCTCTAATTCTTTCTGCATATAACTCTCTCTTCCACCTCTCAACTTCTTCCATGCCCCTATTTCTCATCCATTCATTGTATACTTTCTTCTTTTCTGCCACAGCCTGTCTCACCTCTTCAGTCCACCACGCTGTTCCTTGCACCCCCCTCCGTCTTCTCTTCCTCCCACACACCACATCACATGCTGCACATATTTCTTCTGTAAATATCCTGCACACACCTTCCATGTCCCCCATCTGCTCCAATTCATATTTGCCCAATCGTTCCTCCACTTCTCTCTTATACTCTGTCTTTTTCTCATCCTCTTGAAACCTTTCCACTCTCCTTGCAACTACTCCTTCTTCTCGTCTTTCCCTTCTTCTATTCCTCCATCTTGCTTGGATTCTAATTCTCGCCAGCACCAAGTAGTGGTCAGAAAGTCCACTCCCCCAACCTCTATAAGCTCTTGCATCCATTACACATCTTCGCATCCTTTCATCCACACACACATAATCAATCATGGATGTAATGTGAGTATAAGTGGCTGGGGAATGGCTGGGCGAAGGTGGGAGGTGAGAAGACAGGAAGAAATCAGTAGGATAGAAGTTGTGGAAGCAATGAAGAAAGTCATATTGGGGAAAGCCCCAGGAATTGATGAAGTGTGTGGTGAAATGTTAAATCATGGGGAAGAGATAGTAGTAAAATGGATGTGGAAGATGTGCAGATTGGCCTTGGAGGAAGGTAGAGTCCTGGAGGATTGGAAGTCAGGTATAATTATTCCCTTGTACAATGGAAAAGGGGAAAAAGAAGTGTGTGGTAATCATAGGGGCATTTGTCTTCTTAGTATAATAGGAAAAGTGTATGGTAGGATACTTATTGACAGACTTAGAGAAAGAACAGAGGAATTAGTTGGAGAAGAACAGGGATGTTTTAGGAAGGGAAGAGGTTGTGTCGATCAGATATTCATTCTTAGATCTTTAGTGGAAAAGTTTCTAGAAAAGGGAAAGAGGTTGTATGTGACTTTCATGGATTTGGAGAAAGCATATGACAGGGTTGATAGACAAGGATTGTGGAAAGTATTAACCCCTTAAGACCGCAATTGTTTCAGGTAGGGTACCTCCCACAACCGCAATTCGGGGGTATTTTGGCGACTTTCACCAAGGATTAATTGACTGTGTTCTGGCTAAAGAGGAAGAATTTACACACCTGACTACATAATCCGTACTCTATTGGCCTAATGGTTACCGTAGAGCCATGCGTCAAAAAAAAAAAAAAAGTTTATGATAGTTACCCCTCGAAAACAATCGAAAAAATGAAAACTTTGATAAGTACCTATTTTTCTTATTGAAACAGGTCATTTCAAAGTGTTTTGTCACACCAACCACGAAGATAAGTGTATATAGGTGTGGGGAGATTACTAGACTGTGGGGAGATAAAGTAGGCTGTGGAGAGTAGGCCTGTAGGTACGGAGGTTGGAAATAACCAGCTTTTCGCATGAAAAGAAAGCACTGCAGTGTGTTCTGAAATATTTACCATGAAAACAGGTGTGTATGTAGGTGTGGGGAGATAACTGGACTGGGGAGTAGACCTGCAAGGCCTTCTTGGTATTTGGGAAGAAAAATTTTGGCAACAACCAAATTCTCTTGTGGAAACCCTACATTTCAATGGGATTTGTCATACCAGCCATAAAACAGGTGTGTATGTAGGTGTGGGGACACAAAACAGGTGTGGGGAGTAGCCCTACAAGGCCTCATAGTCATTCCAAAACTAACACAGACGCATATAAATGTTTATAACCATCAAGGACATCAAAATGAAGTTGAATAATGCTATAAATGCATGCATAAGAAAGAAATAAAACTTTCGCTCTGTTGAGCACCACCTCTCCTCCTCTAAACCTCACCTTCTTTTTCTGACGGAGACTCAGCTGTCTGAGGCAACCGACAGCAAACCCTTTTCTGTATCCTCCTACTTTCTCTATACTCATTTCAAAGCCAAAGGTGGTTGTTATGTATACATACGCAACGACTTATCTTGCTCTCGTGTTCCTGAACTTGATTCTTCTGAATTCTCCACACTCTGGCTTCGGCTTTCCTGTCATTCTCTGACTAAATATATCTGTGCTGTTTACTTATCCCCTAATTCTACTGACTATCAAAAATTCTTCGACTATCTTACTTCTACGATGGAACACATTCTGTCCATTTCTCCTTTCTCTGAAATCTCCATTCTTGGAGATTTTAATGATTACCACCACCTTTGGCTCTCCTCTCCTTTCATGGATCCACCTGGTGAACAAGCCTATAACTTTTCTATCCTTAATGACCTAGAGCAGCTTGTACAGCACCCTACCCATATCCCTGACCGCCTTGGAGAGAGCTCCAACATACTTGACCTCTTCCTCACAACTAATCCTTCTGCTTACTCTGTTAATCTTTTCTCTCCGTTGGACTCCTCTGATCACAGTCTTATTACCTTAACCTGTCCTATCACTCTGGTACGGCCTGTGGACCCTCCAGGGAAACGTCGTCTGTGGCATTTTGGAGCTGCGAACTGGGAGGCCCTCATGCAGTACTTCTTTGATTTTCCCTGGAATGATTATTGCTTCCATGGCCGCGAGCCATCTGAGTGTGCCTTGCACATTACGGAGGTTATTCTCTCGGGCATTGAAGCATGCATTCCTTTCTCATATCCTTTGACTAACGCAAGAAAGCCTTGGTTTAATCATGCTTGTTCTAATGCTGTCTGCAACAAGGAGAAGGCCTACAAAAGGTACCGGAGCAAACCCACCCCTGAATCACATCATCTTTACGTTTCTGCCCGGAATCGTGCTAAGTCTGTTCTTCGCTCTACTAAAAATAATTTCATCCATACTAAATGCTCTCAACTCTCCAAATCGAATTCTTCCCGCTCCTTCTGGCACGTTGCCAAAAATCTTTCTAACAACTTTACCTCATCATCCTTCCCTCCTCTTTTCTACTCTGATGGTTCTGTAGCTATTTCTTTTACTGATAAAGCAGATCTCTTTGCACAGACTTTCTCCTCCAATTCCACCTTAGACGATTCCGGTGCTGTTCCTCCATCTCTTCCCCTCTCTGACTTCCTCATGGCTGACATTAAAATTTCTTCAGTTGATGTATTTTCTGCCATCACTGGCCTGAGTACTAACAAGGCATATGGGCCTGATGGGGTCCCTCCTGTTGTTCTCAAGAACTGTGCTTCTGTGCTTACACCCTGCCTAGGGAATCTCTTTCGCCTTTGTCTGTCAACTTGTACCTTTCCTTCTTGCTGGAAGTTTGCTCTCATTCAGCCAGTCCCAAAGAAGGGTGACCACTCCCAACCCTCCAACTATCATCCAATTGCTTTAACGTCCTGTATTTCAAAAGTTTTCGAGTCAATTCTTAATAGAAAAATTTTAAGGCATCTTTCCTATCACAACCTTCTTTCCGATCGTCAGTATGGGTTCCGTCAGCGACGCTCCACTGGTGATCTTCTCACCTACCTTTCAGACTCCTGGTCATCCTCCTTTCGGGATTTTGGCGATAGCTTTGCCATTGCACTTGACATCTGAAAGGCTTTCGATCGAGTCTGGCATAAATCTTTAATTTCCAAACTGCCCTCCAACGGTTTCTATCCTTCTATCTGTGCCTTCATCGCTAGCTTCCTTTCTGGTCGTTCTATAGCCGCTGTTGTAGATGGCCATCGTTCTTCTCCTAGATCTATCAACACTGGTGTTCCTCAGGGCTCTATCCTATCACCAACTCTCTTCCTTTTAATCATCAATGATCTTCTATGCTGTACATCTAACCCTATCCACTCATACGCTGATGACTCCACCCTTCACCTTTCCATTCGGTTCCCACAACGCCCATCTCAACAGTTACTTCAAGAAACAAGGGATGAGGCTATGGCACACCTAATGTCTGACTTGGCTCGTATCTCTGACTGGGGTAAAAATAATATGGTTGTCTTTAATGCATCTAAGACTCAGTTCTTACACCTATCAACCCGACAAAATCTTCCACAGGTATACCCACTAATGTTTAATAATATTCAGCTTAATTCTGCATCATCCTTGAACATGCTTGGCGTTTCATTTACTCGGGACTTGTCTTGGAAAGATCATATTACATCTCTTGTAAAATCTGCTTCCAAGAGATTGGGTGTGCTAAGTCGACTCCGCTCTTTCTTTACCCCTGCACAATTGTTGACTCTATACAGGGGTTTTATCCGCCCCTGTGTGGAGTACAACTCTCATGTGTGGGGAGGCTCCCCACATACAGCTCTTCTCAGTAGGGTGGAGTCAAAGGCTTTTCGTCTCATTAACTCTCCTCCTCTTACTGACTCCCTTCAACCTCTGTCTCTTCGCCGCACTGTTGCATCTTTATCTCTTTTCTATCGCTACTTTAATGGTCACTGCTCCTCTGAACTGCCTGCTTGCATTCCTCCACCTCCACGACGGGCGCGTAGCACCCGTCTGGCAGCAAACTCTCATCCCTTTTCTGTCCAACTCTCTAATGCAAGAGTTAACCGTTACTCCCAGTCTTTCATTTATGCAACAGGTCAGCTCTGGAACTGTCTCCCTCTATCTGTATTTCCTGCTGCCTATGATCTCCAGTCTTTCAAACGCAGTGTGTCCAGGCATCTCAAAATGATCAGATCTTGAATTTGACTCTCTATTGTATTTTGTTTTTCTCTTGGAGGGAACTGTTACTGCGGGCTCATGGCCTTTGGTTCCTTCTTCCTTGCATAAAGAAAAAAAATAATAATAATAATTTGTTTCCCTTTTCTCTTTTTACTGTCCCAACTTCTCGTTACACATGTACCACACCATTACAATTATCACATTATCATTACACTTTATCACACTTATCATTACATTTTCGGCAACAACCAAATTCTCTTGCGGAAACTCTCCATTTCATTGGAATTTATCACACCAGCCATGAAAACAGATGTATTTATATGTGTGGGGAGATGAAACAGGTGCGAGGAGTAGCCCTACAAAGCCTCATAGTCTTTCGAAAACTAACACAGACAGACACTATTCAGACGTGCTAATCTGGGCAGGTAGGGAGAATGAAAAAAAAAAATAATAAGATGCATCATATGTAGTACAACATACAGCATTCTCCAACTATGTATGTACGGAAACTGGTAGGTACGAAGTGAGAAATGAACAGAGTGAGATGTAAAATTTTGGGATGAAGTAGAAATAATAT
Source organism: Coenobita brevimanus (assembly GCF_032717465.1). NCBI lineage: Eukaryota > Metazoa > Arthropoda > Malacostraca > Decapoda > Coenobitidae > Coenobita > Coenobita brevimanus. The sequence continues at coordinate 16,793,109 of NC_137009.1, forward strand.
GAAACAGGCACATACATCAGGCCTGACACTCAGGGGCCTTTTGGGGGTTGGAAGGGTAGTGAAGAACAAGGAGGGAGAGATGGGGTGGGGTTGGGGGGGGCGAGGCTAGCAGAGAGGAAGGAGAGGCAAGAGAGGGTGGGAAAGGATGCAGGTTGTTGTGGGAAGAGAGATGCAGTTGCGTGGAGGGGTGGGAGAGTAATGGGGGACAAGAAGGGTGTGAGGGAGTGAAGTAAAGGGTGGTATGGAGGCGGCCGAGAGGGGGGTGCCCCCCACTGCCCGGGTTGGTCCAATCCCCCCTCATGCCACATCAGGGGTGAGTTCTCATTGGCCTGAAGCCAAGTACATCATAATCGGGGTGGAGCAAGTGCTCTGCAGTTTTTTATAGGCTGCATTCAATTGATGCAATTAGTCATTTTGGCATAAAACTCAAATTGCATCAATTGATGCAATTAGGACTAAAGGGGTTAATGCATCAAAAACTCAGTTCTTACATCCATCAACCCAACAAAATCTTCTATAGGAGTACCCACTAATATTTAATAATATCTAGCTCATTTTGCATCATCTGTAAACAGACTTGAGGATTGATTCTCTCGGGATTCATCTTGGAGAGATCATATTACATCTCTTGTAAAATCTGTGTCCAAGAAAGTAGGTGTGCTAAGTCGACTCCGTACCTTGTTTAACCCCTCAGCATACAATGACGCATTTGTCGTCATATGGGCATGGCTGTGACTATACTCGTTGACACTTTTGTCGTCATTAAAGCATAAAAACTTTCATCAGAGAAAAAGTTTTTAGCCGATTGGCATCATTTTTTGAGGCATTATAGCTTCCCTATTCCTCATCAAAAGTAATGAGTTGGCAACTGTGGATCCTGATACCAGCCATAGAGCAGACAGGTTATTCAGTACCAAATAAGCTGTGAGTGGGGAAGGTACTGTGCGGTTCTGTCCTTTTCATTTCCACTCTTACTCCCGTCCTGGCCATGCAACATATTTCACTATACCAGTAATGCTTGTGTATAATGTTTGGGCACTGTTCTGATTAGATTTGGTGTTTGCAATAGGAAATTTGGTGTTTGTGAAGCATTCCTGGTCGTTATCAGCAGTTGGCCCATTGAAGATTGTGCTACTGTTTCTAATCAACTACACTGCCTCTATCCTGCACGAAATGTGAGTATTCAAATATAAAAAATAGTGACAGTGAATCATGTGAATATGGCATGCATATCTAGTGTACAAAGAATTGGTGAAATAAGTGCAGTAGCTTAGAGAACGGCAGGAAACTGTCCTACAGTCATCTCTACAACAGGTCAACTCTGGATCTCTCACCCCCTGTCTGTGTTTCCCGCTTCCTATTATCTCCATTCTTTCAAATGCAGGGTGGCATCTCAAATTGAAGGAATCTTGAATTTGGCTCTCTGTTGTATTATTATTATTATTTTTTTTTTTTTGAGGGAATTGTTTGCTCCCTTCTGGCCTGGGGTTGCTACTTCCATACATAAAAAAAAGTCTTGTTGGGCTTCCCAAACTGTGTGGGGCAAGTGCGCAACTCAGTGTCATGATGGTGAACACTGCACATCTAAGACTATGTTTCTTTTACTGTAAGGGTGTTTACTCCACTTTCTCCAGTGAGTGTCCCAAGTAGGAGAAGGAAAAAGAGGTCTGCACATTGAAGGCAACTGAGGGCATCTCCTAGTATCAAGCTGGGAAGCAGGTGAAGATGCTGCATGCAGTTTCTTTACTGAATATCTCCTTTGCTTCAGCGGTGATGTTCTGTCCAGTGATGTGCCCTGTAGAGACAAACTGACCATGTCGTTCTTAGTCATGCCACTCAATCTGCCTCTTCATCTCGGCCCCCTGTCCTATCCAGCTCTCTAACAGATATTCCTGTCACTGCTTCCTACTCACAGGCTGCTACTGATTCTCAGTCAGTACGGTCTAAAGAGACGTCCGACAAGTCTGATAAGATTCATTTGATTCCACTTTCCAACAGCCACGTCCTCTTGTTCTTCCTGCTTCTCCTCCAGCAAGGGAGAGAAGAGTAAGCTCTTACTCGGGGGAGTCTGGGAGCCTTGCAGCTGATGAAAATATGGAGGTTTCTGTTTTGAAGCACGAGCATAGGTCCACTAGCAGCCACTTGCCTGGTGGCGAACAGCATAAAAAACTAAGCACAGTGGCCCACATTGTGAATCTGAAACCGTCACATTCACTGTATTGCAGTGGAATCGTAGGACTCTTGGGAACAAATTGCATAATACTGCAATCCTCATATGTATACACAGGTCTTATATTGTTTGTTGGTGAGTCATCTTGATCCTCCACAGCTCAAACACTACAACTCAGAATGAAGACATGATGATAACGGAGTTGCCATATACAGTACACACACATATCTCATCCACATATGAAAGTGATTCTAAATAATGCTCTGGAAACTTTTGCATGGTGAGTAAAATTAAATAACATATATCTGTCTGTTTCTGTCTGGAGTCGACCACATAGCCCTGTTAATAGTGATGCTTTAAATTCGTTTTTTGACCACCACCCCAAGAAATAACTTAGTTCTGGTTAACTTTAACGTCCATCAATATCACTGAGTAGCTTGAGGATTGATGGTCATGGGAAGTACTCCCAAAATTTAAATATCAATGAGCAGAATGCAAATCCTTCTCAAGCTTCGCCAATTTAGATGGATTTGGGAAGTCCATGTAATAATACAAAATTTAACTGGTTCAGTTTTACACGCAACTGATTCTGTTATTCCCCAAACTTCTCCAGATCACGCAAAGCACAGAGCTCACTGGTGGACATTGGATAGCCGAATTGCAGTCAGAAAAAGCAATAGGAGCCACAGGATTTTTAACAATCAGCCAACCACTGAAAACTTTATTGCATAAAATCAAGCAATGGTTGAGGCAAGGAGATTTATACGAAGGACTAATCATGACTCCTGGCGGTCTGTTGTGCTCACAGTGAATCGTTATACCCCAATGAGTAAAGTCTGGCCTACTATTAATATATTTAATAATAAAAGTCCTTCAATCAATGTCACCACTCTACAAATGGATAACAACATCTTTGATGAACCCATGAATGTAGCTAACAATGACACCAGGAGTTTTTCTTAACCTCTTAACCACGGGGCGTCACTTTCGTGACACCCAGGTGCAATGGATCATACCATGGGGTGTCACTTTTGCGATTCTGTGTTATTTTGAATTCGCCCGGCTTTCAAGTGGTTGCTTGTATCATCTGTCTGTACTGCCAGTGTCCAACAATAGTCAGTGCTGCTAATGTCATCTGTACTCCCATCCATTGTTGGCAATTTAGCCATTTCTCCCTGTTCTTGACTCTCCTCCCTACCTCCCCTCCATTACCCTCTCCTCCCACCTGCCCCAGCTGTGCCATGCTACGCAAATCATGTCCGGATTTTTCCACTCATTTCATCCATTGAAATGAGCCCTATGCCCTATTCTTAAACAAATAATATATATAACAAAGAAAAAAGGTAATTGATAGTGCCATACACCTGGAATTGGCAAATTATCACCTGGCAACACGCCACGTGGACTCGTTTGCTAATTTTCCCTGTTTATTTCCCCTTGAAATATGCCAAATGGCCTGTTCTCATAATAAAAAATATATATAAGAAAGGAAAGGAGAAGCGTAAGTGATATTTGTATTCACCTCGAACTACCTAATTTATTATGTATTGTCTAGATTTCCTGCCACTCATTTCACAGCATATAAATTAGCAGCTGTCACCACGCTGACGTTGTCAACCCTTGGCGGCCCCATATTCGCCTCGTCATTCAGTTCAGTGTTGTCTCTTGAGATGAAACCATGTCGCACTCACACCTCTCCATTTCTGCTGCTTCTAGAGGGCCCTGCGACCTCTACCCTTACTAAACCTCGTGTGGGAAGGGGTAAAGGACTAAGTGACTCTGCTGTGAAATGTGAACTGGCTAATTTACCCATGATAATGATGGACAGTGACTACAATCTTTCTGGTGAATCATGTGATGAGCCAGTGGAAGAAATGGTGATCAACTCCCAGTACAAGTGCTTCATTGTGGCTCCAAGGGAAAGGAGCCCTTAGTTACTGCAAGTGACAGTGTATAATATAGTGTAAATAAAATAGAAATGTAAATAAAGTAAATAAAATAGAAATTGTAAATAGAAATGTAAATAATTACTAATATAAGAATATGAGTACAAATACTTGGAGTAATGACAGTGAAAGTGAATGCTTTGCTCTCTATGCTAGTTTACTGAACGAGAAAGTAAATGCCTGGAGTGAAAATAAACTACTATTACTTAAGGAAACTTATGGATAAATACTGTAGATATATATATAAGTGTAATAAAGTAATAGGAATATAAAGTGTGAGTGTGTTTATGAATAATATATGACAGAACACCAGCGGGGAATGAGCACGGGTAGGAAACTCGTACGCGCTCATAATTTACATTGCTTTCACAGTGTTTTTTTTTTTTTTGGAGTATGGATTCCAAACTACTTGAAAATCATAGAATAGTGTTTCTAGTGATAATATCAGGCTGTGGTAATCATATTACGGGGTGTTGGGAAATGTAAAGTGGAGTCTTTGTTACCCAACTTCAGAAGTCTCCACAAGTCCTACGGTAGTTGAAGAAGGCTCAACAAACATCCCAGAAGAAAGCTGAAGGCATGTGCCATAGGCATAGTTAATTATAATATTCTAGGACTAATAACTGATTTTTGGCAAATATTTTTAAAAAGTCAGTTGGAGCGCGAATATCCCCGAGTGAGGTGCACGGACCACCTCCGACATGCCCGCGCTTAAGGGGTTAAGTGAGTAGCTAAGCAAATTACGACCTACGTTTTCAGGACCATATATTCATGGCTGATCTACAGATAATAGTCTTGCCATAGAAGACGTTGACTTCCCATACAATCAAGAGTTTATGACAAACGAACCTCTTGCCATGAAATCCCATAACGACACCAGTCCTTGATCAGATATAATCACGTACGGTATGATCCAGCATCTTAATCAGGACGACCTGATCAATATTAAGCTGTTAACATTGTATAATGAACTTTGGATGTCCCGATCTTTCCCAAATTCATGGCATTTTGCACACATCATCCCAACACCCAAACAGGCTGGTCGTTTATGGACCCCACTTCATTTCGTCCTATTGTGTTGACTTTTTGTTTATGTAGGGTCACTGAAAAAATGATTAATAATGGGCTTTTTTTTTTTTTTTAAATCGAAGAATTTGTTAAATTATTGATAATGTGGCTTTTGTAAACCCAGAAGTGCACTGGATCATTTAATGAGTTTGGAGCATTTCATTGTCAATAAAGAATTCATTATTGGGGTGTTACTGGAGATCCATAAAGCCTTTGACATGACGTGGCAAAACGATTTATTAAATGAAGCTCTATACCTATGGCTAAAGAGGTGATTAGCTTTTTTTCTTTCAAACGTTTTAAGTGACAGAACTTTGTCTGTCAATTTGCCGCATAACATAACATAGGATATGTTTATCCAAGAAAACAGGGGTCTCAGGGAAGTGTGTTTCATCTCACTTTTTTTTTTATTATAATCAATGATATTCTGTCATCAGCTCCCACCCCAAGTAATTTAAATACTCACTCTATGCTGACGATCGTGCAATATGATACTCTTCCCCTAATGCAGAATTTTTGGATGGGCGGATTCAAGCACCCTTTGATTCCATCCAGTGTGGGCACAAGTCCATCCCTAAGTGTGCCGTTGTATTTTTTACCACTTGTAATGTCTCTGTTTCCATTTAATTTTAATCACCTGGTACCTTTTCAAAATTCTGAAAAATTTTTGGGCCTATATTTTTATCACAGATTAAACTTTAAATTTCATACTTGTTCATTGTGATAAGCCATTGAATGTCCTTAAGTAACTGGCAGGTACTACTTGGGGAGGCAACAGAAATTATTTGTTAATGTGTATAGGTCCCTTATTAGATCTAAGCATGACTATGGCTCAAAGGTGTATAGGTTGGAATCTGATGCCACATTAACTCATGCTATGCTAGCGACATAGATCTACGTCCCCTTCAAAAACGCCGGTGACGTAGATCTAGGTCCTGCAGGAATGAGAAGTCATTCCAAATAATCAAAGTAAAATGGGAGGTAATATCGTATCTTGCTAACTTCAGACATTTCTCTGCTACGTAATTATATCTGCACGGGAGGCGAGTGAGTCTTCAGAGGCTTACAGCCACTCTGCTGTGTCTGTAACCTACAGGATTTCAGAGGTTGAGTGGCACCACCTGACTCGATTCAACCTACTTTCTGGCTTTGGTGATTACTTTTATTAGTGCCAAGGATCTTATATTAATGTATCAAGCCCATTTATTGACATAAAAAATCCAAAAGCGGTTCACAAACTCACAGACAGTCTGCTTTCTCAGTAACCTCGAAGATTTCAGAGGTAGAGTGGCACCAACCTGACTCGATTCAACCAACTACCTGGCTTTAGTGACTACTTTTATTAGTGCCAGGGATCTTATATTGATGTACTAAGCCCATGTACCGAGAAAAACAAAAATCCAAAATCGGCCGGCATAGAGGGGTATCAGTTTTTTTCCCAGCATGGTGGAGCTTGAATGTGCTACAGAATAAATATTTGCGACTGTATCTTGGAGCCTTGAGGTGTATACTGTACATGTGGCTTGTATGAAAGTAGAGGCGAATGTACCTCCCCTCCATATTCACTGAAACCAAATACTTTTTTCTTACAGAATCCGGACTGCCAGGAAAAGTAAAATTGGAAATGTGGCCAATATCCCTCTGCGTTAATGCCACCAACTTATGCGGCGGATTCGTTGGCTACTTGTCGTTCACCTCCACTTACTAACTCAAGGGCTTGGTGGGACCCCATTAGGCCCATATGTTAGTATTGAGGGCAATGATGGCAGAAAATATATCAGCTGAAGAAATATAATTGCACCTTCCGTCATGTGATCTATAACTGCATCTTCTGTCAGGCACAATTATACATCACATGACACATCATGACACCTCAGTAAACAGTCAGATTTTCGTTGAAAACACTGACAGACTCAGACAATATACCGGTCTCCTTAAACTCCTAAATACTGAAGCGTTTTTAATACAAGGACACACACTGGCATAAACAACCAAACCACCAATACAGAACCCTCAGAACAAGACCCCAAACACTAGCACAGAAAACAGCCTAGACAGCCACTATATGCACACACACACACACACACACACACACACACCTAACCAAAAGAGTGAACAGCAACCTGACAGCTCTATATATACAGTATATATATATATATATATATATATATATATATATATATATATATATATATATATATATATATATGTGTGTGTGTGTGTGTGTGTGTGTGTGTGTGTGTGTGTGTGTGTGCGCTCCCAACTTAATGTTAAAACTAAAGGTTATAAATCATTATTCAGTTTCATTTATTGTACATACCAAGTTTAAATAAAATCCAACTAATCATTTAGGGGGAGTCTGAGGACAGATGCACAGACAGACACATATACAGAAAGGCAACTATCACTCTTTCGACTTTGTCTAAGATGATATTTGCTTTTATGACTTCAATTTATGCTCCCGTTACTAAACTTATCAGAAATGTAACGATAATTCTAATGTCTTCATTTCTAAGACAATGAGTCCTAGTTAAAAGTCAGAGATATCTCAATAATATTTCAAACATTTGCCTCATAACTGTTACTGTAAAACTGTACGAGTATGACAAACCAGCAGTCCATGTAACAATGAAATTTTGAGAGGTAATGTTTCTTCAGTTCACTGTGGAATAGATAAGGGGGGGGGGGGAAGGAAAGAAAATTACCAGAAAAAATACATCCATAACCAGGATTTACCAATAATCTCTCCTTCTTGCCCGACTGTTCTCAGTCCAAATCACCAACAGGAAGTTTTCTTCCTCGTCTTGCTGGGCTTTGCTGGTGGGCTGCTGCTGTTGCTCATGGAAGTGTTCGCTAACTGCCACGGATCAACTGGAAAACTATGGATTCACTTATATTTTGTCACTTAAACCTTTGTCCGGGTTCAGCCAGCAATGCCATACAACTGAGGACCTGGATGTAAAGCTGATTGTTGCTGGTTATATTCGTGGGGAAGGCTGCTGTAATGACTCTCGTGCAGATGATATAGGCATTATTCTAAGCCTCCGTCACTCATCGGCGTATCATGTCATAAAAAAAAAGTTAGCTTATAACTTGACCAGTTTCTTTTTCGTGATAATATGCGAATTATAACAGAGATGACGGGAACTGTGTGTTGATTTCATAGTTCTGTCAGTTGTTCGAAAGGAAGCAATGTTCTTATATACTGGCTTTGTCCTGTTATGAAGAGATGGAGGTGCTGTCGAGGGACGCCTTCACGTGGTGACACCAATATAGCCAGGTAGCTCTACTACTAATTACACTTAACCTCAGAAAGGAGGAGAATGGACTGCAAGAGAAAGGTAAATTAATCCTGCAGCCCACCGAGTTCACGTTTCAGATGACCCTAGGGTCAAAGCAGCAAGATGGAGTATTTTAGGCCAGACTTTGAACAGTATTAGTATTCATCCAAAGCTCGAAAGTGTCTCTCAGAAACTACTTTCACAACTACCAGGATATAATGACAAGAACGTGACCTCCATAAATAATTTGCTTGGATATTCTCTTCTATCTATCTGTCTATTGCCAGACGCCATACTCCCGTAAGGGGTGGCCATTTGACTTTGAGTTATTTGTTTTACGGGAAAGGCACTAACCCTCTACCAACCCACTTGCTGACACGTAGGGAGCACGTAAGGTTTGGTTATATGGTTACCATCCAGCGTTGTAAATGGTTTCTTGGCTTACGGGAAACCATTTGGCTTGTCACTCAATGTAAAGCCACCTGTAAAGGAAAGAAAAGCAATAACAAGTGACAGGAAAGATGGGAGAAATAGGAAGAGAGGAGGACAGGCACAGAAAAAGAATGATAAAGGCTAAGGAAGAAATTGGCAGCACAACATCATGTGAGTGGATGATGGTCGTCACCACCTACCACTCTTCACAGTACATAATTTAGGGATGAACTGTCATGAACCTGATAACAAATAAATATATGTGAAGAGATTCGGTTTCTTTTATTTTCAAGACCAGTTAAATCTTTCAGTACGAGGACGTCATATCCTATATTCTTGCCACTTCCATACAATTTTATTCAACACTTGAAGGATTTCATCGCCACACATACACACACACACACACACACACACACACACACACACACCCTTGTGAGTATGTGATCTCCCCCTCGAAAAAAATAAAATAACTGGAAGCCGGTCGCCGAGAACCGCCGTCCGGCCTCCACTGTAAGTGTACGCTAGGCTGTAGTGGAAAAAAGCCTGCATTAAATTTGTGATCTTGCGATAAAACCATAGAAGGAGGCATTCTAGGTAAAAAGTCACTTCACAGATTCCCCCTAATGTGCAGCCAATGTTATCAATGGCTGTCTTACTTTGGCCTTGAAGGGCAACAAAGGCCAAAAAAAAAAAAAAAAAAAAAGGCAATTTCAAAATTTGATTTTCTTAAAAGTCCATGAAGGAGCCAAAATTCGAGGACAAGGTATAAAACAAAAAATGTTCCTCGCCCCACAAAATAGTGGGATGGACATTAACAGATCCGACACTGAAGGTCAAACAAAGTCATGATAATGACTAAAGTTAGAGTTTGCCCATAGCGAAAAATGGACGTAGAGAGGTTGTGTGTGTCAAATGCATATGTTCCGACAGTGGCCATCATCTTTACTGATACCAATCGAACCATACTTGTTTTAGGCATTAACCATTTTTTGACTGATCAGAGCAAAGATGAAAATTGTATGTGCTAAGGTGGTACAACATCAATTTGTACTGTTTGGACATAAAGAAAAAAAAAGTCTATAATCTTGAAGGGAATCTGAGAAAAAATTTATTTCTTCATAAAATTTTCTAAGTACTAAGTAGGTTACTACTACAAATAGAGGACAGTTTAATTTGCAACTTTTTAACTTTTGGGAGTTACTAGTAGAAAAAGTAATGATGCGATCGCCGTAAAGCCTCCAGGTTCCACTCTTGAAACGTGTAGGCCCCTGATACTTGTAAAATAACATCCTACTACGTCTTCGCGCTCCTTTATGCAAATTTTTGCGTCCCCCTTTTCACGGTATTTTTATTACCACTTACTGACGATTTTATTCTTTTCCTGAACAATCGTTCGTGTTCAAGAAGTTCATCAGGACCATATCAAAGTGCTCAAGTTGAGAGAAAAAAATGTCTTAAGCTAATTTACATCTCTTGGAGGTGGCTAGAATAAAACATACAGTGTGAGATGCCTTTAGCCTGAGTTGGTTAAGCCATCTCTTCTAATCCTTGTTACAGTGTATGTCACCAAATGACTGAAAATTAATATAAATAAAAATTAGTAAATATATACCGGTAGGCTAAATAAATAACTAAATATTAATCCATGAACAAAATTACCCTAGAAAACATGTACAGAGTTCTGTGGTATGCTCAAATATGCAAATACATATATGATTTAATTTGTATACGTATTGTCAGTTAAACTGAATGTACAATCTCTCTCTCTCTCTCTCTCTCTCTCTCTCTCTCTCTCTCTCTCTCATTGCAAACAAGCTCACACTATCGAACTAGGAAACTGTCCAATCAGAGCTGCAGTGTGCGTGACGTAATGAAGGGGGCGGCTCTCTCGCCCCAGCTACGTATATACGAAGTATTAATGCTGGTCGTGGCCAGTCACTTCACAGACACCAGCCGTTTCCTGGGGACATTTCTATACTGTAAGTCCATGGTTCGTTTTCTCATCGATTTCACTCCGAATATACCTTTCGCACTTCATCCCTGCAATCTTCATACGATTTTTTTTTTTTTTCTGTTGGGAGAGACACACTGAACGGGACGGGTTAGGGAGCTTTCTTTAACCCCGACACTAACACTGGGTTTTACGTAGCTGAATAAAATCGCATTGTAGTAGAAAGATGGATATGTATGAAGGCATAGTGATTCCTACAGTGCTGTATGGATGCTAGGCGTGAATCGTAATCGCTAGGACCTGGAAAAGGTTTTCAGTGTTGCAAATGAGGTGCTTAAGGTTTCAGTGGGGTGTTGGATGGCTTGACAGTGTGAGAAATAACACTGCAAGTTAGAATGAGAAAGCAGATTTGGCATAAGGGAAAGAGCATATAAAGGCTTGTGAAAGAGGTACAGTCATATGGGAAAACATAGGTGACTAGAGAGTCTGTCTACCTATCTGTCTACCTGTTTATTGCAAATCAAAATGAAGTGGTTTGTGAAGGGATAACTAGCTGTCAGTGATCTATAACACTGGAAGTGAAGAGACTCGGATAAATCGTAATTAGCAGGCAAGGTTGATGATCGGTAGAAATTGTTTTGGTATCGACCATCACATATCACAACTTAGAGACTAAATGTGAGTGAATGGGACTTCCTTCTCTTGTTTTCGCCCTCCACTCCACAGCAGCAGATGGTAAACTTATATTTTTAAAGAGTACCATAACGCAGAGTGGTGCAAGAGACTTCCTACAACCACCGCCTGGTTCCCTGATTCTGGTGATTTATTTAACTTTATATCTAAGCCCTCAAATTCGAATATTTTCTCCTGGTCAAAATATTATGATGGTAGCAAGAATGTAAAAAAAAAGGGGGGGGGGTCATCTTATGTGCAATTTTCTCGTCGGCTTAGCTTTCTCCCACTTGTCTTAGCGAAACAGGTTCACACTGACAGAGTTCTCGTTGACTCCGGAGGTTCTCGTACCGGTATATTGAACATATACTGATCTGTTTTAACTATTTGCATCCATGCCTCCACCATTACGGCAGGCACGCACCACCCATCTAGTTCAACATTCTACCTATTTCTATCCAGCTCTGATTCGAAGAGTTAACCAGTACACCAGGTTTTTCATGTATGATTTAAGGAGTAAGATCTATGCCCACATTAACATCACCATCATTATCCATTATCACCCATCATTATTGTCATCACCGCCATCATCTCCCATCATCACCATCATCGCCCATTGTCACCATCATCATTATCATCGTTATCATCACCATTATCTAGCATCACCCATCATGATCATCATCCTCATTATTTTCGCCACCACCACCATTATCACCATCCATTATCAACATCATTTTCACCATATCTGCCACCATCACCAACACTATCATCCTCATTACCATCATAAAAGAAAAAGAAGATGGGTTTATATCAAGAGAGCCGTGGTTGATTAGTAGACCAGTGATCGAAAGGACGCAAGATCGATCCTCGCTTGTGGCAAAGTACAGTTTGGGAATTTAAATTTCGCTAAATGTTAGTAACCATTGACTTCGATGCCAAGTTTTTCACTTTAATCAGGCTGCCTTCACACGATCTTTTCAGCTTCAGCACTCACTGTACTGATAAGGGTAAAAGCAGCTATATTTTAACCTTCCTGTACATTATATATTGTTTATGCTGCTGTGAAGGTGCTGGACAGGGACGCCTTCACGTGGTGGCATCGATATGAGCGGACGGCAGAATTGCCTGGTTTTACGAACGTCCCTCAGTCCCCTCCCTATCCCGCTATAGTAGGATGGTGGCCTGCAAAGGAAGGACTACTTAAGTCTGCAGTCCACCGGGTTCAAGTTCAGATAAGCCTGGGATTGCAACGACTACTAAATCCTACCGCCATTTTAGTTTCAGACAGACTGTTGGACGGAAAGGGTTAAAGATATTCTTCAGTTAACCCAGTTTGCCCAAGGATGTCATTTTCATTTTAACCATCCTATTTCAATATGATATTACTCGGTTTAGAGAACAGTTTTCGAGGTGGAAGTTTGAGATGAAGCGTTCATTATTTTTTTTTCAGTGTGTGAGACCTTCATTAAATATAAATCGTCCGGAGGTAACAATGAATATTCTAAACTATTTTGGCATCATAATTTAAAGAGGTTAACCTCCTTATATCGCTTATAGTTTTAATTCTTACTGCCATCAGATGTTTATATTTAAGAGAGCCTCGTATTGAAAGGTTTAGAAACAATTTTCGTTTAATCCGGTCCGTATGATGACGTCTGTATATTATACCGTGTTCTTGCTACGGCTAGAGGTAATTTTATCAGGCTTCTGGGAGACAACCTCCAGTGTAGGCGTTAATGAAGACAATATCTGACCCATTCAGTCGAAAAGTATCCCCTAAGCTGAGAAAACTGTCTGGTGATTAACACCTGTACGATGTCGTCATTTGTGTTGTGTTATTGTTACTACCAGACAATGTGAGGCACTAAGACGCTACTGGTAACTTAACTGAAAAGAAATATTTATTGTAAAATTATTGTTATGATGATAGTATGGAACAGTCCAGAAAAAGATCACACACACACATACACACACACAGACACACACACACACACACACACACACACACACACACACACACAAAGAAATAAGACAATTATTTAGGAGATTCCTACATTCCACCAGCTATAAACATTTTGTGAGTACAGTGCGGAATGTAGTAACAAGCACAGAAATCAGAACCTTCTCCCATCAGTCTCTTCTAGTTTCTTGTCCCTGCATTTCTTTTTTTCCATCAGTACATCTTAACAATCATTTTAGACTATTTACTTATGCTTTACGATCTTATCATCGAAGCTAGGTACCAAATGCACAATACCTATATAATAAAACTACTTACAGCTGTGTAATAATATCTACCTCAGTTACTGATACACACGTACGGCACGTATTATGTTAACGTTCAATGAGGCAACACAAATTCGCGAAGTTTTAAATATTTTGAGACGAGTTCTGACGCTAGATAATGATTTAAGGCTTAAACTTGCGCTCTGTGGCTCAAATGATGTTAAAGTATATAAAAATAAAATCTTAACGTTCAATCGGGCAACACAAATTCGCAAAAGTTCTAAATATTCTGAGAACAGTTCTGATGCTAGAAAATTATTTTAGGCTGGAAATCACGCTCTATAGCTCAAATGATTAAAGTATAGAAAAAATTCCTGGTTCTTAAAAAGCGTTTTGGTTCATATCACGCTCTTGCACGCCTCTTCGTTTTGGAATTTTTACCGAAGAAAGACGAAAAAAAAAAAAAAAAAAATGATTTTTGCGTCCCGATTACACAAATCCTTAAGGTTGGCGGAGGTTTGCAAGTGCCTTTGCATTTAAATAGCGAAGGTCATTTCGTCTGTACTTATCGCTGGCCTTCGTCAGCGTTATGGTGCGTGCGCTTCCAAACCTTATGTATTGGACGACATTATATCGTGCGCCATCCCTGAGTAGTAATCGCTACCACGATTATTCATACTGTATTTTATGCTAGCTAGTAACAGATCATTATATTCATATCATTTCAACCTATGTTGAGAATAAGGCCAATTATAATTATGATCTGCTTTGGAGTGAAGCATCAATCTCTTCATCTGCCAGTGTCATGTTTAATTTGCCTTGCCATCGCCAGAGTACATGCAGTGATCTCACCGTCCTTAGCCAACACAATAACAATCTCTCCTTTGCACTTACCTCTGTATCCTATTCCTACAACCATGAAGCCAATGGGTTTATTCTAGGAAAAACATCGCCAAGGTAAGGGCAATCTTGGCTTAAAAATGTCCGGAAAGTAGTGAAAAACTAACGTATTTCAAAGATATCCTGTCAATAAACTTGAAACTGATACGTATCACAATCTATTTAGAGGATATTTATTTGTATCAACCCATAAAATTAACATACTGTATTACTATGAGGCTTACTGACTGAACGGGCTCTCTCCTCAGTGATTGCTAGCGAAAAATTAACACCTCCCTACGAAGTATGAATGGAGACGGGGCATTGTAGAAAGTGATGTATGTGAATGTCAAAATGTTGCAATGGCTGTGCCTGTGTACGACTGAACCCGAATACTGTATACCACTGGGAGAAACGGCATTGTGCAAACACATGCTTCCGATGCCCACTTTAAATATCCAACAAGGTTTTAGTTCGAACCCTACTGTCGTAGCATCCCATCGAGAGGCTATAGGTCCTTCACCATAAATTGTCCCAGATTTTCGTCTTTTCACATAGCTAATTATCAGAAAGAGACAATGCTATGATCAAACATCCTTTTCATTGCACCTCCTCGAAGCTCGTATGATTTTAAAGTGTTAATTCATTGTTACAGCTCGCGTTGAAGCTGGAGAGATGGTAATCTTTGGCCATGTTAGGATAAAGAAGTATAATACGCAACAGATCAAGCTATCTCATTTCCAGAGGGTTCTGTTAACCCATCAGTGTCCAAGGTTCCTGTGTGAGAGATTTGGCTGGAAGGGTTCTAAGCTTACCAACCACTGCCTATAGGCTCATAGTTGCGAAGCATAGGTTGGTATCATGAGGTTTCTCCTTTATTAATTTTCGAAAATGTCTAGTTCCGTCCTTAATTTAATACTTTAGCACAAATGGGTTAAGCATTTAAATAACTGCATTCCTTGTTGCCACGAGACTCGTATTTTTATTTTCGTTCTTTTAACTTACAATCAATGTATTCTTCATACCTATGACGAATTTTATGCAGGAGTCACAGAGCGAAGCTCTCAACATGCTTGTTGACATGACATAACATACGTCACATACACATTTCACTGAAAACCTTAAATACATTAAAACCACTCCATGAACCCTTACACGATGAAGACTGTCATCTCTACACTTGCTGCATCAGTACGGTTTTAATAAGCTCAAAAAGGATTTATCACAGTGAAACGGCTGAAAATTTTTACTCTAGCTGATGGGAGATAAAGTTTTGTTCATCTAAAGACAAAAATTATGTATATTTTATTTCATGCATATTATGGTCAATCCAGCTAATTCCAGACAATACAGTTAAAGTCTGATAAACCTATAGGGGATCAGAGTTGTCTACTATAGGGAAGACCTTTTGGATTTCAGGGCTTACTTCCAGCCATGTGATGATGTATACTTTTATTACATTTTTGTTCCTGTTAGACTATGTTCTTTAGTTTAGGAATGCTATCAAGTGTTCAGCGAAATAATATTTTATTCAGCCACTGTAACAAATCTCTTTAGTAACCGGCCCCCTTTCCTCCAAAAAATAAAATATACTTCCTCGGGTTGCAGGCATTTTCTGACGTAAGATGACAAGGCGAACTGTCAAGAGCCAACCGGCGACCTTAGAAACTCGCTACAAGATCGTGTGGCTCTGGCTGGAAGGGATGGGGGCGATGGATATAGCTATTCAGGTTGGCACTAGCCTCTCCACTGTCTACCGTTGGATCCATCGCTGGCAGAAGAGAAGATCCCTGGCCTCTCGATCCACAGGAGAAACCTGCTACTTCGCCAGCCCTCTGATTGATAATGGAACTAAACATATGGTTAATAATGCAAGGAGATTTCTCTCAAATGCTACAACAGGATACATATCTAACAATAAAGTCAGAACTTTAACTGATAATACTACCGGACAATTGACTAATTCTGCAACTGTGGTAGACCAATACATTCACCCTCAACAAAGATTTACACGATTTCCATCTCCTTTTTCGTATTACACGTTGCAAAGCTGTAATCTCTCCCAAGGCACCCACCCTCCAATCAGGAACGAATGATGTAAGAGCCTCACGCACCGTACAATTCCAGGATACATTTCGTCATTTAGACGACATTGGCGTTCATTATGTTCGTGTTTATCTTGAAGAGAACGTTGACCAGTTCAGTACAGTGATGGCTGTTGTAGCTTTCCTGCTATGACTATTTTATTTAACAAGGAATGAACCTCATGTAATCAAGAGATGAATGAAGATAAATTTAACACCTAAACGTTGCACCTAAATGTATGAAAGTCGTCTGGAGAGAGCAAAAATACAACAATTAATATGTCTCAATATAGTAGTTAACATTTGCCTCCTCGATTCATTTATCTTCTTGAAATGAGATAAATGTTGGTTAATTAATATACATATTCGCACACAGGATACACATAGGTCAGTTGTAAATAACCAGTACTTGCGAATGAAATTGTGAAGTCGTCTGAGTCCAGTATAATACCAATAAAATTTATTAAATTAAGTCATACCAAGATGTAAATACGCAATAAGTTATTTTTTCCCTACTTTTTAAGTACCGGACACTTTACTCAATATCAGAACTTCCTTTTGACCTGATTATATTTGTGATAGCATGACTTTTCTAAATTTTAAGCCTTATCCATGGATTAAATATGTATCAGGACAACTATCAGAAATAGGAGCTAATACTCATACAGTACCAGCCATGTGATGGATTTGTTTCTGTTGAGGAGTTATAAGACCCACTGGGGGTAAAGGTGTAGTCACTAGTTATGCATTGTTATAATGACCCAGAAAATTTGAAAGTGCTTCGTGTAGAGAAACTGAAGCATCATTCTTCGACTGTCAGTAATGTGGTAAAAGATTTTTTTTTTTTTAATACAAAATATTTTTAATTAGGAACTTTCAGTATTAGGTGCATGATAGTGGGGACAGCCATCATCCAATCGCTTTCTGTTGTGTTGCTTTCAAGCGACTAACATTGCGGGACAAGCCAAATGGCTTCTTAGAGCCCAGGAACCTATTCGTTGTGTTGGTCATATAATGGCACTCAGGGTGGAGAGATTGACCACTGGCTTTAAATATCCGAACTAAGCAGTCTGGTCCCGGACACTTTTTTTTTTTTTTTTTTTGATGGTGGTGGTGGTGGTGGTGGGGGCGAGGAGGTATAATTGGTCATCCAGTCATGATGGCAATGCGGCATCAAGTGCCCGGAGAAATGACTCGGCAACGTCGCACCTTCATCATCCCAAACGAAATTAGGTATTTTGATAAGTTTATGTTAGGTTAGGCCTAAGCTAGGTACAGGTTAATTTAATATCCAAACACAGCTTTTCTGGTGATATTTTTTGTTTAATAAGCTGAATTAGTTCATCTATTCCCGAGCAAAGGTGCGATGTAGCTGAATCCCTTTTTGCTGAGCTTGCTTCGACATTCACAATATGACTGGATGACTAAGTGTACCCAAAGAAAAAAATGCGTCCCGGACCCCTATGTTCTCGATGGGACAATAAAGGAGTGAAAAATGAACATAGCCTACAAAATTATTATTTTTTTATTTTTAAAAAGCTTTACAGTAATTATAAACATGTTTTTGTTCATTTCATTAGTGATTTATATGCAGATCCTCTCCTGGCTTGCTATACAGAAACATCAATAATTATTATCAATGAACTCTTTAACTGCATGTGCACTCTTCAGTACTGATATAAATCAGGAGGTAGGGAAAAGGAAAGCGCTCTCACATTTTCTCTTTATTTTCTTTTGTTGGCGATAGTATCAGTACTGTCAGCGTGTAAAGACTTCGAGGCTTTGCCAGAGAACAGTCTGTTCCATCAAGTATCACTTATTATCATTAAATAATTCATAAATAAAGACAGTGCAGAGTGTACTGTAGGCCATATGTTTCAAACTATTCATAATTTAATAAATATGAAAATCATGAACTAGAAAAAATCACATAAAAGTTGTAAACTTAGAAATACATAAGGTAAGCCAGTGTTATTTGAATAATTTTAATACAGCAGACCTAACACCCTATGGTTTTTGGCTGTTTTATACATATTTAAACCATTTTGTTCCTTAACCTGTTCTTCCATTACGGAAAAAGAAGACCAGTTTTTACATAGTGTTTATAAGTTTCAGAACAGTATACTACTCCTCTACCAGGAATGTGTGATGGTCCTATTTATGACAAAAAGGTTTTAACCTGCCCCATCCCGACCACTTTTCCACCACTGACTCCCCCCCAATCCCGACCATTTTTGGAAAATTTTTTTTTGGGCTCAAACCTCCGCTTTTGGTGAGAAACATCGAAAATTCATAGAGAAATCGCTCACCTGAGGTTTAAAATACTCGATCCAGGTACCAGTACCTCCTTACCTTACTGGGTTTTCTAACAGGCTGGCACCAAAGAAAACGAGTTCTGTGGGAGGGTAACTATTTCATACCACTCATAAATGGTATTTATTTATTTACTTGGTACGAATTTATATGTAGTACGAGCGTATATTGGTTTTCAAACAGTAATATAGGCATTATAAGCATTGTTTCACTGACTAACTCATCACCATACCTGACCTTTTTTTGCCACATTACCTGAACATCATTTCTGACTGTTTGTTCCTCTAATGCTATGTAAAGTTTGTCCTCCACATTGTCATCGATTGGGGAATCACTCTGGCCCTGAATTTCATACCGTGGCATGACATGGTTTTACTGGCCAGGTCACTGATAACAGGTGAATTGCTAAGACAATGGCATGCCGGGGGGGGAAGGTCATGCTGGGTAAGGCATTGTCCCTGCCTGGCATCTTGTAGAGGAAGGTGTCCCGTGTATACATACCAAAAATCACTCACGAAAATTGAAAATTGTGCAAATTAGGGACCTTGCAATTGATTCGCGTTTATTTACGTTGACGGGATTGGCAGTGACAAAACGTGTGGACGTTAATTCACGTCGACGGGCTGCCTTGGGTTAATATGAGACATGATAAAGCTCTACAACGGATATATGGTGTTCCTACTATATACAATAAACATCAATAGCCACAACACAGCCATAACTATAACCACCTGCCATTGAATCACTCTGCAGAGGTGACTCAGGCAAAACATTGTAAGTGATTATGAACATTTGCAGCCCCCATCATCACTTGTAATATTCTATAAATCCAGGTAGGCATGTTCAAAGGCAATTTACATTACTGGTAGTGGTGGTCTTGTGCACCAACCATAATTAAATTGGTAATGAAACATTTTTCTTTATTATCTGACATTTTTCACACACTTTAAACCTTTTTCAGGGGTATTCCACCATTCATTTAGTGTAATAAAGCATATTTTTCATTTCAATGTTTATTTAAAACAACTGTAGAAATACACACAAGGTGATTGTAACTTGTGCCACCAAAGACAGAGAACAGTATCGTCTTTCATAAACATAATTCTGTAATTTACAGGTAAAGGGTAACACAACACAGTGTTGCAGTAGCAAACTCAGAGACAATGTTGTGCATACAATACATGAAAGAAATGACCAAAAATATTTAAATGGAACTGTGATCAAAACAATTGATATAATGTCTGATAACACTGTACACTGGCACTCACAATATCGAAGTCTATCTATCTATCTATATACCTAGGCTGCTTCCCCCAAGGAAAGGGAGGTAGTACTAGATTTAAAACTAAAACTCACAAATGGGCACTAAACTAAGGCAAGTGAATTGTTTCAGTTAACACATATCAGACACATATGGTATGAGTGTACACCACATAGAGGCTTCAGATAAGTATAACACACATTATTTGGTTTGTTGTGTTTCTATTTTGTGCACTTCACACTTCTCTTCTTAAAGGTATGGTCTGTATAAAGGCCGGTGCAGGTGCACATGACAGCACATGACAGGTAACAGTTGGTCCATGGGACATATACTTACTTTGCTGGAGGGACAGTCAAGCTCTTCAGCCAGAAAATGCCTTTCCTTAATGTAGTTCTGGGGATCAATGAAGGTACCTAGGATGGCAGGATTGGGCTGACAAAAATTCCAATAAAAATTAAAAAATCACTGGGGTGGGATGTCACCTGAGCTCACGGTTACCTACCCTGCTTAGGGGGGTCACCTTGACGTGCTGGTGGGGCTTGAAGAGTGATGGCAGTGCCACCTACTTTGGAGTCATGTGTACCTTTGTGGGATTTGGGATTTGTCGGTCTCATGGAGCAAGCACCCTCTACATCACTGGTGGAGGAGGCCTGCTGGTGATGTTAGTCCCTACCCATTTGCCATCCAGTGCAGGACTGTTGCTACCCCACGTGTTTGCCGTGCATGGCCTCCTGTAATGCTGGGAGGTGGGAGTCCTGGGGGTTGAGTGATGCTGCACGATGTGCCCTGCAGCTAGCAATACACTCTTCGGTCCTTATTTTGGCTAGACGGGCAGCCTGCTCGAGCCCGACCAGGTCAATCAGCTGGTGGGTCAAGTGGGGACTGGGGGGCCTGGTGACTTGTATCGTCCTGGAGTCTCCCTTGCCCAGGTCCCCAGGTGGTTACCCACGTATACTCTCCTGCTACCTCTGGTGTCACCAGTGGTGTTGTTCCTGGCACATGACCTCCCTTTGTTGGGCTCCATGGTGGGTGGAGGAGTTGGGGAATGAAGGATTTTCCTTGTTATGGAAGAAATTAATAATGAATTGGCCGGCATCCTGATGCCACAACCCTCTGGCATGTGTCAGGATTCTGTGAATTCTCCATTTCTTGTGGTGACTCTGGAGCCTCATGAGATGGCCAGTGGATGTCGACCTCTATCTAAGGGGTCCAGTCCCCGTCCCACGAGAGTTGTCCAGTCTCTGTTTGACCCAAGTACACAAAAAGAGCCATTTGTCGAGTTTTTAGTCATGCTCTCCAAGGAAGGGGTGGATCTGAGGAAGTGTGATGTGTCTGATATGCATAGAACGTTGATGAAAATTTGTGGTAAGTCCCCTAAGGTTGTTCCTCAGGCTGATGGTGGCTTGCTGGTTGAAGTGCCTGATGGAGTATACGAGTACATGTATGTTATTCCTGACCCTTTGGGGGGATCAGACTGTATCCTGTTCTCATCAAGCTTCATTAAAATCCTCTAGAGGTGTCATTTATGCAAGGGATTTGATGATGTATGATGAAGCATAATTAACAACAGAGCTCTCTGATCAACATGTAAAAGTGGAGAGAATTAAGAAAATGTGTGGTGACCTAGTTCCCACGCCGACTTTGATCATTACATTTGACTTTCTCCATGTTCCCGAGTTTATGTCTGCTGATTGGTATTGTTTTTGAGTTTAAAAGTCTGTTCCTATGCCAAGATGTTTTCACTGCCAACATAATGGTCACATTGGTCAGTCCTGCCAGCATGTAGCCCTTGCCCTGCCTCCAGTGTGTGTGTCCTTCATTGGTCCTGAGTCTTGTGTTAACTCTGGTGGTAGTCATGCAGAATCATATAAGTTATGTAATTGGTATGGAAATGAGAAGGAAGTTTTGTCCCTACTTGCCAAGGTGTTACATTTGCTGCTGCACTCTCCAGATCGAGTCCAAGCATCTCCTCGAGGGATACGACTTCCAAGTTGCATTCAATGGCATGTGCTTCTGTGACTGACAATGGTTCTGTCCTTGAGCCATCCTCTTTGGCCATAGTTCCAGTTCGACCTGCTTGTGGTGAATCCCATGAGTCTTCCAAACCCTCAAATATAGAGTCTTCTCCAGTCTCTGTTTGTGGTACATCTCACGAGTCTTGCCATCCCTCAAATGCAGAGTCTTCTCAGGTCCCTGTTTGTGATGACTCTCGAGAGTCTTGCGAACCCTCGACTCTGGAGTCTTCTCTAGTCCCTGTCTCTAATTCTGCCCATCATACAAAGCCATGATGTGCAGTTGCTACGTTTAGCCATCTATGTAGATCGAATATTCCTCAGGCTTCTAACCCTGATCATCAGAGTTGGTTTTGTTGGAGGATCCCCCAAGCAAACTCTCTGCCAAGGACACCAGTCAGAGGCAGCCTGACACTGCTACTTCTGGAGCTGCTTCTCCTGTGGAAGTGTTGATGGTGGCTGGTGCATCCTCTGCAGCTACCTCTGACAATGCTGCAGCACTAAATCTTGTTTCTCTGGCTCCTACAGCCAACCCAGTAACCGATGATAAACAAATCTGTCTTTTTAAACACCCTGTCCAGCCCCCATCATCCGTTCCTCATCTGGGTAGATCCAATGTTTCTCTTCCCAAAGTTTCCCGGTAACCAACCATGCCTGGTCCAATAAATGTTGCTTTAAATTGGAACTGTCAAAGTGTTAGAGCTAACTGCGAGGAACTTCATTTGCTTCTGAGTTTCCCCCTTTCTGTGCTTGCCTTTAAGAGACTATGGTCGGAGATAGGCCTCTTTCTGCTCCTAGAGGCTATACAGTTTTCCCCTCCCCACCTTTAATGCGCTGTACTAATCGAGGTGGTTATGCTATTCTATGCCAGACAGATGTTCCATTCACTTCCATTTCTGTTAGATCCCCTCTTCTGGTTGTGGCTTTTCAACAACACTTCGAGAGAAAATATACTTTTTGTTGCATTTATTTACCTTGAGAGAAAATATACTTTTTGTTGCATTTATTTACCTCCATCTGTCCCTGTCTCATGCCAACCTTGACCACCTTATCAATCAACTTCCTTGACCGTTTGTTCTTCTCGGTGATCTTAATAGGCATCATGTTTTGTGGGATGATACAATTTCTAACCCCCGAGGCGATCTGGCATCTTTGAATGAGGATTTGGATTTGGTTCTGACTACAGGTGACCCTATGCATTTTCATGTACAGTCTGGTTCTCATTCAGTTATTGATCTTACATTGACCTCTCCAGATTGCTGATTGGATTTTTCGTGTGTGACTCTGCATGACTTGTGTGGTAGTGACCATTACCCTATTCTGGTCAAAACGTGCGGCTTAGTGCCTGTGGAATGTATTGCTCAATGGTGTTTAGATAAGGCTGACTGGGCAGAGTTTGAGGCACACTGTAGGTCTGAATTCGGTGTTTGTGAGTTTGAGAATGTGGATGATGCAGAACAGTGCTTCCAGTCTACTGTTTTCCAGGCTGGGTTTTCTTCTGTCTCACGAACGTCTAGCAGGTTGGCTCAAACTGTCTGTAATGCAGCTGGCAGAAGATATAGGAAGAACAGTAATACTACTACTCTGAAATTTTAGGAGAAGAAAGCTTGAGCTCGCTATCGGTGGGTTCAGAAAGAACTCCCATCGCAACTCTTGGAGGTCATATGTCTCGAGTCTTTCCTCATCGATTCCTTTGTCATTGGTATGGAAGAAGGTGAGGGAAATAATGGGTAAGCATTTGATTTCTTCTTCCCCGGCGCTGACTGTTCCCGGTGCTTCTTTGTCTAACGCTTTGAAAGTGGCAACGGCTATGCTGGAACACTTTTACAATGTCTCCTTTAAGGACCTTCTCAGACGTTCAGTTGTTACCGGTAGCAACAGGAGAGGGTCAGTCTTTCCTACATTCTAGGGGTGAAGAAACCTATAACACATGCTTTACTCTCCATGAATTTTGAGTTGATCTCCGACAGTGTCGTGATTCTGCTCCTGGTCAGGATGACATACCTTATTCCATGATTCACACTTTTTTTTTTTTTAACAAGGAAGCAGGAACTACTTGCCCTAATCCTTGCCCTGCAGAATTTTTCTATTTTTATAGCTGCTTTTGGGCCGGCAGTCACTGTTTACACCGATCATCACCCCTTAAAGATTCTAAACCAGTTAAAAGGTAAAAATCAAAGGCTAACCCGCTGGAACCTCTTTCTGCAAGAGTATAAAATGAACATAGAGCATATCAAGGGAGTTGATAACTTGACTGCCAGTTGCCTGTCGCACTCTTGAGAACGAATTTTCCCTGATATACATTGCTTATATTCATATGTAATATTCAGAATCTTTAATATTCACTTATTAGTACCATGCTTCGCGTCCTGCGAATTGAGTTTATAAATATCAGACTGCGGGAAACAGCTGGCCCAGCTGTGTGTCGATGTTGTTAAGAGCTGTTTCTAACCACCTTCCTGTATCTGCTCACGGTTTCGACCTTGACTTTCTGTTCTGGCCTTCCAGCTTCATTGAGTTGTACTTCTTGCCTCTCTGAGTTACCCTACTTGCTTTCCTGAGTTAACCTTCTTACTTCTTTGAGTTCGTCTATATAAGCCAGACTGAGACTAGCACGAAGGGGGAGTTCGACCCGAGCAGCCATGGAAGACTGACGTGCTGACATTGCCTGCGACCCATTGAGGGGGGCAACTAGCCAGCCTCAGTCACCTGTAGCCCAGAAGATCAGGTGGACCGTGGTTTGGTTTAACATATGGGTGGGGTACAGATTCATCAAACACCAGGATACTGGCAGCGATGTTTTTGTGCACCGCCAGGTGATAGTTAAGCCAAACCCACGGCACCTCCAATACTCCCTAGGTGATGGAGAGACGGTGGAGTTTAGTCTGTTTGGGACCCCTAAGGGTCCTGAGGCCCAGAATGTTACTGGGCCGGGAGGTGTGGCCGTGCAGGGTTCTGCCCATGCACGGCGACGTCTCACGGCCCAGGGACGTCAGGCCAGGGATCCTAGGAGTCCTGGACAGATAAACCTTGCTGTGGAGATGTGCATCGCGATGGCAAAGGCTTTTTGTGGGAGTTATAAAGGGGCTTTGTGCGTTCTTCTCCCTAAGATCTTCAAAGAGAATGGGCTGCCCCGCCTTATCATCCCTGAGTGCTTCGTCTGCGATGTACATTCGGTTCCTCGCTGACGGGAGCGTTGGGCTCGGCAGCCATGACCTGCTGCTCCTCGCACCACCCCAAGGAAATGGCTTAGGCTGGAGGCTTCCCTTAACAGGCGGACTGCTACCATGGTTACTGACACGGCTACGGACGAGAATACGGCCTAGACCACCGCTGATGTCCACGACCCACCATCGATGACAGAGGAGGGGCAGGACTCTTCAGACACTGCCTTCATGGCCAAGGATGCGTCGACCGGCTCCTTGGCCGAGGAGGAGGTCAGTGGGTCCTCTCCTCCTCTGGTGGTGGAGGGCACCCCATCTCGCCCTCCCATCATTGACCTCAAAGATCGTCTAGACGTAGCCTCCTACCGACACCTCCTGGTCCTCAGCGCCCACACCCGGTCGTACCAGCTCGGACCAATGACCTATTCCACCTTATACAATCTGCTCCGGGCTGCCAACCAGGGTGAGATACGACCTGTGCTGATGGTCAGGGGGGAGGAGGTGCGTCTGGCCGATCTACGAGCATTGTACCTCTGCAACCGATGCCCATCTCCGGATATTGGATTATGTGCATCATGCTGGTGTACGATTGGCAATTGGGGCATTCAGGTCTTCCCCGAATTTGAGTTTGTTGGTGGATGCTGATGCTCTCCCTTTGGCTTTACGTCGCCAGTCATTGATGATGAGATGTTGGTATCATCTTCACCTCTTTCCAGGCTATGTTTCTTGTGTCACTGTTACCCAGGATTCCCAATCATCTGTTTATGACTCCCATTCTCGTTTCCCGAAGCCCTTTGGTTACAGGGTCCAATCTGTTATGTTAGCCCTGTCTGTTCCAAGACTGACAGTCTGTCCACATCGCATCCCGAGGGTGGGTTTCTGGCTACTACCTCCTGTAACATTTTGTAGATCCATTGCTGAAATAAAGAAGGGGTTATTTTCCTCTCAGGCATCCCTCTCTCTCTTTTTAGAGCATGCCTCCACTCACGAGGGATCTATCCCTATCTATACTGATGGATCTAAGACTGATACTGGAGTAGGCTTTGGTGTTGTATTTCCTCCCTTCAGTCGCTGGGGTGGCCTTCCTGGTGTTGCTTCCGTGTATACAGCGTAACTGACTGCAATTTTATTTGCTCTCAAAATTATTTTTACTCTCCTCCAATCTGCTTGTGTGATTTTTAGTGACACTCGTAGCGCTCAGTCTGCATGGAGTCTTTAAACGCATCCCATCCACTAGTTTTATCAATTTTAGGATGGCTTGTTCTTGTTGGTCGTCATGGCCATTATGTAGATCTCTCCTGGGTTCCCACACATGGTGTGATGGGCAGTGAGAAGGCAGATACTCTAGCTAAAGCCGCGCCATTTCGACGGCCATCAACTGACTACCTGGTTCCTGCTTTTCATGTAACACCCTACTTGCGATATGCGATTGGTATATGTTGGCAGAGACAGTGGGATAGTGTTGCTCATAATAAGCTAAAAGAAATTTTTCAGAGAGTGACTGTGTCAAGGGTTCTCCCCTCCATGCCTTGGCGATTGGAGGTGGCTCTTGCCAGGCTTCACATTGGGCACTCTTGGCTTATGCATGGGTTCTTGATGAGTGGTGGGACTCAGCCGTGCTGTGATGATTGCCTTGTTCCCCTTCCTGTCCATCACCTGCTGGTCGAGTGTCCAAGTCTGGGGGACCTACATCAGAGATTCCTCTGTAGGCATAGGGGGGCAGATGGTGCCTACTATCTGTCTTCGATGCTTGGTGGAGCCTTCAGCGATTTTATTGATGTTTTTAATTTTCTTCAGGAGGCGGGCCTCCTTCAACATGTGTAACTGGTATTTTATATACTATTCTTCTGTTTTTGCTTTCTAATCATAGGTATTAACTTTATTTTGAAAGTGCACATTTTATTTGCAACGTCTTTTATCTTGTCGTCCAGCAGCATATCACCAAGGCAGTTGTGCTGCCAGATTTTTAATTGTATTCAGTCAATCAATGAATCAGGTTCATATGTCTTGTTAGAATTGAGGCCAGTGATGGCAGAAAATACATCAGCTGAAGAAATTTTAATGTCAGCCATGAGGAAGTCAGAGGGGGGAAGTGATGGAGGAACAGCACCTGAATCGTCTAAGGGGTGGAATTGGAGGAGAAAGCCTGAGTGAAGAGATCTGTTTATCAGTAGAAGAAATAGCTACAATGCCATCAGAGTAGAAAAGAGGAGAGATAAATGATGAGGTAAAGTTGTTAGAAAGATTTCTGACAAGGTGCCACAAAGAGCGGGAAGAATTCGAGTTGGAAAGTTGAGAACATTTAGTACAGATGAAATTTTTTTGTTATCAGAACGAAGAACAGACTTAGCATGATACCGCGAAGATACAGAAAAACGATGTGATTCAGGGGTGGGTTGGCTGCAGTACCTTTCAAAGGCCCACTCCTTGTTGTGGACAGCATTAGAACAAACGTGATTAAACCAAGGCTTTCTTGCATTAGTCAAAGGATATGAGAAAGGAATGTATGCTTCCATGCCAAGAGAATAACCTCCATAATGCACAAGGCACACTCAGATGGCTCCCAGCCATGGAAGCATTAATCATTTAAGGGAAAATCAAACAAGTACTGCCTGAGGGCCTCCCAATCAGCAGCTCCAAAGTGCCACAACTGGCATTTCTTTGGAGGGTCCACAGGCCATATTGGAGCGACAGGACAGGTTGAGGTAATAAAGTTGTGATTGGAGGAGCCCTGTGGAAAGGAAAGTTTAACAGAGTAAGCAGAAACATTAATTGTAACGAAGAGGTCAGGTATACTGAAACTCTCTCCAAAGTAGTCAGGGATATGGGTAGGGTGTTGTACAAGCTGTTCTAGTTCATTAAGGATAGAGAAGATGTAGGCTTGTTCACCAGATGGATCAGTGAAAGGAGAAGAGAGCCAAAGGTGGTGGTGATCACTGAAATCTCTTAGAATGGAGCTTTCAGAGAAAGGAGAAACGGATAGGATGTGTTACATCGTAGAAGTAAGATAGTTGAAGGTTTTTTCATAGTCAGTAGAATTGGGGGATAAGTAAACAGCACAGATCTATTTAGTCAGAAAACGACAATAAAGCCGAGGCCAGAGAATAGAGAATTCAGAAGAATCAAGTTGAAGAACACAAGAGCATGATAAGTCGTTGAATACTTATACACAACAGCAACCTTTAGCTTTGAGATTAGTATAAAGTAGGAGGATACAAAAAAGGGCTTGCTATCAGTTGCCTCAGACAGCTGTGTCTCAGTTAAGAAGTGGAAGTGAGGTTTAGAGGAGAGGTGGTGCTCAACAGAGACAAAGTTAGAGGAAAGGCTGTGAATGTTAAGGAAATGAAGAAGTGAGTCAGACAGTGGTTCCAGGTAGCTCGTTGAGTTGTCACCAGGAGGGGGGCGGATGGTGGGGCAGTTATGGTCCCCCACTCTGGGGACTCTGAGGCTACGTTATTAGTCACCAGTTTATCTAAAATTTTGAAAAGGAAGTGTAGGGTGTAGTTTGCATGCAGTTTGGTGTCAACAGTTAGAGAAACTTGTATTGGAGAGCATGCTGGCCTACTCTCTGTGGTACTGAAACACTGAAAAACTTCAGCAAAGGGGGATGTTTGAGAAGTAGTCCCAAGGGCTGATGAAATGAGAGCTCTAACTCTCCATGTCATCAGCTTTCCATTCATCTTGGGATCACTGCCCTGCTCGACAGGTGCTACAGTCTACTTCTCTCGGATAGTGTTGCTCACAATAAGGTAAAAGAAATTGATCAGACAGTGGTTGTGCCGAGGGTTCTCCCCTTCATGCCTCGGCGATTGGATATGTCTCTTGCCAGTCTTCGCATTGGGAATTCTTGTATTATGCATGGGTTCCTGATAAGTGGCGGGACTCCACTGTACTGTGATGAATGCCATGTTCCCTTTACTGTCTGTCACTTGCTGGTTGAGTGTCCAAGTCTAGGAGACCTACATCGGAGGTTCCTCCATATGCGTCAGGGGACAGATGGTGCCTGTGATCTGTCCTCGGTGGTTGGTGAAGCCTCCGGCGATTTTACTGATGTTTTCAGCTTTCTTCAGGAGGTGGGCCTTGTTCCACTTGTATAAGTAATTGATATTTTATAAACTTTTATTATTTGCAGTGGGTTTATTTCTACTAATGAGTATTAACATTATTTTAAATTTGCACATTTTATTTGTTGTGTTTTTTATCTTGTTGTCAGGCGGCATATGACCATGACAGTGTCGACACCAGATTTTAATTATGCCCAATCAATAACTCAGTCAATCAATCAACCATTCCGTACTGCACATTTTTCAAAGAAAATAATAGAAATAATCTAGGTAAAAAACTTTTACTGCATTAATATTCATCATTATGAAACACCACCATCAAAAAAAACAAAAACAAAAATACTGCACACTGACCGTCACCATTATTCCGTTTCACTTAATATTCTGTAGTATAATTTTTTTTTTTTATTCCGTTATGCGATAAAGACCGTTGTAGATTTCAGCTTATTTACAGAATATTTTTCTTTATATTCTCTCTCTCTCTCTCTCTCTGCCTTTCTTAAGGAATTTCAAAACAGAGAAATGTTTATTCCTTTGCCTGAAAATTGTTACCTTCAATAACGTAATTTAAAATAATATTTTTCCCTGTTCATGTGGTAAAGGCGAATAAAGCCTTTGAAATTTGTGTGGTTTTTCCAAGTACAGTAAAAGTCCATTAATCCAAATGGTAGTGGACCGAGAATCATTCGGATTATCAGATTTTTTGGATTTTTGGGTGGGGCCCCTAAGACACTTAATTTCATGTTTAAACTGAAATTTTACCGAATGTGTCACTTTTCATTCATTCATTATAGAATATGGCACATATTAATATTACTTTACATATTACACAAATTTTTTACTTAATAAAGTATTACAGAAGACACGAACTATAATTGGTAAATTAAGAGATGTTATGGGTTGTTTAACTCACAAGTAAGGTGTAGTGTTGAAATCAGCAATTGTAGGCAGGTAAATGCAATTACAGTAAGTCCAGG
Organism: Coenobita brevimanus; assembly: GCF_032717465.1. Classification (NCBI taxonomy): domain Eukaryota; kingdom Metazoa; phylum Arthropoda; class Malacostraca; order Decapoda; family Coenobitidae; genus Coenobita; species Coenobita brevimanus. Next base: position 16,823,609 of record NC_137009.1, read on the forward strand.
GTTAATAATATTATGCACGTACTGTAAAAGCACAATTCACCGTCAGATAATTCGCCGTCAAAATATGGACGATTCCCCATCAGGACGATTCCCCGTCGCTTATTTACATATCATTTTATTTAGCATGAACACTAGTTTTTTAATACTTGTACCTCTTCAAAGTCGTTTTAAAATATACCCAGGATGTTGTAGTACCAATGGAAATTAATAAAGACAGCTATGGGTAACGCTAGAATATAATTCAAAGTCAACTACAGCGAGGTAGAAGCAAGTTAATTATTGTCTAAAAATACAGCTTATAAATGATATCCAAAGCCTATGCTATTGAATGAACATAGACTTTGATAGATCTCCCTGAAAATTAGTTATTAAAGTATCAATTAATCAATAATAGTTATATTAACAGAATGACGGGGAATTGTCCAGGGTGCTAATTGTCCTGACAGCAAAATTGTCTTGTTATTTTTGTGATGGTGACTTGACTTGACGGCGAACTGTCCTGAAATCATCAGTGGATTTACCTGCCTGGTTGCTCATTACTTCAGCTAGTTACAGATATCAGCCTGTCTGAGAGCCTGCACACGTTTCTTGTAGAACTCGTTTTGCAAGATATGGAAATTGATCACCTCAGCCCCACTGTAATGATTATTTTGTTCAATGAAATGCACCAGCTCATCAAAGTATACAGATGCTTTTTTCCATGAATCTTCCATGACCACACCGCTTGGCAGTTCGATGTATTTGGTGCCCAGTTTGAATTTTTTAACCCACCGCGTCCTGTTGACATATACTGTATATACGTCCACACGTTTTGTCTTTTTCAGTCCCGTTGACGTATATCAACACGAATTAATTGCAAGGTCCCTAATTAGCACAATTTTCAATTATCATGTGTGATTTTTGGTACATATACACGGGATACCTTCCTCTACAAGATGCTAGCAGGGGCAATGCCTTACCCTGCATGACCTCTCCCCCCCCCCGCACGCCATTTTCTCAGCAATTCACCTGTTACCAGTGACCTGGCCAGTAAAGACATGTCATGCCACTGTACGAAATTCAGGGCCAGAGTGATTCCCTAATCGATGGCAATGTGGAGGACAAAGTTTACCTAGCATTAGAGGAAGAAACAGTCAGAAATGATGTTCAGGTAATGTCACCAAAGAAGGTCTGGCATGTTGATGTGTTTGGTGAGTGAAACAATGCTTATATTGCCTATATTACTGTGTGAAGACCAATATACTCTCATACTACATATAAATTTGTACCAAATAAATAAATAAATACCGTTTATGAGTGGTGTGGAATAGTTACCCTCCCATAAAAATCGTTTTCTTTGAAGCCAGCCTGATAGAAAACCAAGTAAGGTAAGAGGTACACTTACCTGTATTGAGTATTTTAAACCTCAGGTGAGCTTCTCTATGATTTTTCGATGTTTCTCACCAAAAGCGGAGGTTTGAGCAAACAAATTTTTTTCCCAAAATTGGTCGGGATTGGGGGGAGTCAGTGGTGGAAAATCGGTCGGGACAGGGCGGGTTAATTTTGATTTTTTTTACTTCTGGTGTTTTTGTCAACCTTCTTCAAAAATTCGGATTATTGGGATTTTCGGTTTATCAGTCTTCGAATTAATGAACTTTTACTGTTTAACATTGTTTCTAATGATCAGAAGATAGGAGAAAGTCCTTACATATATGAGGTTGTGGAATGATTGTTGAAAAGTAGAAAGAATAGGCAGTGAGCTCGAGTTGGCAGTGGGAGAGAGGGAAAGGAGACCGAGGATGAAGCGTCGGAATGGGGTGAAGAGGTATATTGATTCAGGATTGACTCACATACAGTCAGCCAGCGTGGCGACCCAAATAAGCCTAGCCTGCACAGTGACGTCACTTGAAGGCCAGTTCCCAGCCACCTGGATGAATACTGGTTTAGGGTATACCTATTTATTCAACCTTTTCTAGTAGTTTTTGCTTTCTTCCTCACATCTTACAGTACATATATAAATGTACTTCCTTAAGAAAGCCGGTTCATCTTTAATGCTACTTTTGCATATAGATTCATAGGTTTATGTTGATGAAGAGGTGGAGTAAACTATTTATAGTGTTATCTTCATTAATGCTTTAATGGTAAACAAAGGCTTCTTCCTTGCTATGGAGAATCATTAAAGACCTACAGTACATACATCATCATTGTTTTACTCCTGTAGTTTATCCACCTTTTTGGAATTGGCCAGCGTGGGTCAGACGGCCTATTGCAGTTTTTTTTCTCCATATATTCGTATAGTATACACATAACTATACAGTACATATAGAGACATACACCAGTATACATAAAGCATGTAATCTATATTGTATTATTCATTTTTTTTCCTTAACATTCCTCTGCATTCAAGATTATTTTGCTTGTTCTGTCTGATGATTCTGTTAAGGTGCCTCGTCCTAAAGAAGATGGATATTTTTTTCAAAAAAATGAAACTACATCAGATGGCTCCATTTCTGATATGAGAGTTTGTACGCACAATTTGCCATCTCTCAGCTCTTCACCATGCACAGTTTTAAATACTTCCCTCATAACCAGCAACTGAGAGGAGAAGCTATCAGAAGGCATATGCAAATGACCTCTACTGACCATTTGGGTCCATGAATTACCTGATGGTTTACAGTTCCCTGTTTTATATCCTAGATATGGGTATTTAGCTGAAAACATCTTCACAATGTACCCACCAATATACTGCAGGGACTGTTCTTCTGTTACTGTGCTAGCCGGTTGTGATACTTTGACATATCCCATATTTTCGCAGTCTTCATGCAAGTCCAGAGACTCTTTATCATCCAAGTTTTCCATGTCCAAATCCATCTCTTTAAACAGAAGACTAGTTTGGCAGATTTCCAGTGCAAGTTCGCGATCATGTGAGCCTGATTTGCTCTTAGTTACATTGGCCACCTTACCCATTACTAAATCACAAGGGTCTTCATTTTGGCTTATATTACTATTTTCACTGACCAAAGCAACTTGTTTACCTAGCATTACCTTCTTTAGCCGATACTTAAAACTAACAGTATCTGGATGATCATAAGTGCTGCCCATTTGCCTGATGCAGCCAAAGAAATTTTCAAGGCAGTCTTGATTCAGTCTCCTGGTCATAATGAAATTAAGTTGATGATTATGTTTCGACATTTCGATCAGTCCTATGATTGACTTGCAAATCAGGATTATTCCTTTTTGAAAACTGTACAGTGATTTTGATGTAGAGTTATTTGCTTTCATAGTTAACATCATGTTTATGATTCTATGCAGTATGTCTGCCTGCAACTCAAAATGCATACCAAATGCACAGCGCTCTTTCTTATCACCATACATATGTGAATCCATCACATCGAACCATTGATGAACAAAAGAGATAAATTTAGCAGTTGAGTCCAAATTTCTGCTCTCCAGGAGTCCTCTCTTGCCTGAGTATTGTATGGCAGAAGCTGTGTTGCATACTTTACTCGCTGTCTTTGTTGTACATTAAGGTGAATATCACTTACTTCATGGGCTAACCCATATTCTGTTTTTGTCTTTTTTAGCATTTCACGAATGCATTAATCAAAAACTGTCACCATTTTCTACAACAAATCCTGAATCCAGGAAATTGTTTCTAATTAGTTTTCTCATGTGTGGGATGTCTACAAAGACAATACTTCCCTGTCTACATATGGATTTTTTAAAGACACTTTCTCAGTTTTGACAGGATCTATACCCAGTTTTTTCCACAGACGAAGATTAGTAGGTCCTAAATTATAGTGCTATTACTGCGTAGCCTACTCCTTCCACTTTTTCAATCAAACCAAGTAATATATTTTGCATGTTCGAATCATCAAACTGAAAATAAATAGGTTGCTTCCACTGACCAACAAGACTTCTTAGCATCACAACCTGCACATTCTTGTGTGGCTTATGTAATGTGTCTGTACCCTTATCATAACTGCACTGTCTGCTGATACTCATTTCATCAAAACACATGACTACTAACTTTTCTTTAGAATCAAGAGTACCTGACTTTGACTTCATGAGTTCTAAGACAGATGACAAGATGCCTGGCTGACAAGTAAAATTCCTTGTTCTGTCTTTTAATGTACTCTCTGACGGTAACGGGAAGCCTCTAACGTTTCGTAAATACCTGTAGCATTTGGGACTCATGCTCTATACTGTACTGTCATGGCAGAAGCTATTTTCTTCTTCTGGTCAATGTTTCACAGTTATCCTCTTGTTAATTATAACATCAATTTGTGTTTGAGTAAAAAAAGGTTTCAAAATGTAATCCACTTGTGTGTTTACTTCACTATCAATGGATGTAGCAGAGTTCTTTTCTTTTAAGCTGAAATATCTTGCACACTACTCTTCTACTTCATTTTCCAACTTCTTTATTTTCATACACAATTCTTCATGGATTTTTTGGCAGTTTTCACAAAGCGTCGGTGAACTACTTTAATTTTCCAACAGAATTTCATCACTTCTTGCTTCATTATCAGATGTCTTTGTTACTATTTCATTTCCCCCACAAAGTGATTACCCCAGGCCTTCCACTTGGGTCACATATCTGGTCACACAGCATCTCTTCCACACTTCTCTTTTGGCATCGATTTTCTGCCTTTTCAGCCCTCTTGGTAGAATTCTCTATTGTTCTGGTAATTGGAACAATAGAGACTCATAAGAAAACCATTCTACTTCTTTATAGTTTAACCACATTGCTTTGCTATCCTTGTCTTGCTCTAGCAGACTGGACAACCTGCTTGTTATCATTGTCTTGCTCTTGTAATTTATCCATACATACATCATGAACACTCATATAAGAACTACATACATCATGAACACTCATATAAGAACTACATACATCATGAACACTCATATAAGAACTACATACATCATGAACACTCATTTAAGAACTACATACATCATGAACACTCATATAAGAACTCATATATGCATGCAGCAAGGGGATGTATAAGGATTAATTAGACCTACATTATCTTGGTGTTTCATGTAAGATCTAATGTAATTTACATAGTGGACATTACAAACACGTAAACAACACTTACCATTTGAGAGAAGGAATGATGGTACAGCTTCAGTCTTCAGAAGTCGTTTATTCCGTGGACTTTCTATGCCAAGTAAACGACTTTTCATATCATCAATGTAATCTTCACTGGTAAAGTGTTCAGAACATACAACAGCATTTTTGGTGTTGATTGTGTCACTTCAGCGACACACATTTATCCACACTTTTCTCAGTTGTTCGTCTCTTGGAAATCGGAAATATCTTATGTGTTTTTCTCCCACTATAGTTTGTTTATTGCTACAGCCGAATACTGCATACTGCTTTGGCATAGTAACTAATAATAGCTCACTCCTCAATCACTGGACATGTATCTTATTCAACGTAAAGAGGTGGAATAAACGTCTTCTCTACACTGGGAAAATCCAGGGGAAAACCCACCTAGGCCCACACGTGACGTTGCGGGTCACCTGACATCTGCGCGACTCCCCCTGGATGGCCGACCCTATGTGAGTGGATCCTGTATTGATTAGGGTAATGTCGAAGAACAAAGGGCATGGACGGAATCTGCTCGTGCAACCCCTTCTAAGATTAAGACACCCAGTTATAGACTTATTAACATTTTCAGTTACAAATAAAACAATGATCCGAGAAGTTAAAAATGAAAGTAGACATTAGAAGATTTATAATAAGAGTAAAACGAACTTTTCCTTTGATGAAAACTTTATTTATCTTTTTTTCTGTTTGAGAGAATTTACAACAGGTGTGATTAATTATCAGTAATGCCTTCATACATATCCATTCCACTTATTATACAATGTGTGTGTGTGTGTGTGTGTGTGTGTGTGTGTGTGTGTGTGTGTGTGTGTGTGTGTGTCACTTGTTACTGAACGTTATGGGGCTCAGGATATATTGTAAAATTACAAAACTGTACAATAAAAGTTACAAAGGTCACTAATGTTCTTGGAATTCATTCACCTCAGATTTGCCACTTGACTCTTTATTAACAACATGTACAGTATAGTTGTATCAATATCCAGTATTTAGAAGATCCATTATTATCATAGTCTTTTACGCACGAATACATTCAGATGAAAGGAAAGAAATGAAACCAAAGGGACAAATATCCTTAGTAATCAGCATTCTCTCTCTCTCTCTCTCTCTCTCTCTCTCTCTCTCTCTCTGTCAGCCCGTGACACATAAAATTTCGAAAGTTTTTGTTGTAATGCCTTTTGTAATGAACAAACGATGCTATATTCATATCTTCCTCTATTAATGCAAGCAGAATTATTTGCTCTATGTGTTTTTGCCTCGTCATCAATACAGCTTTTACAAATACTAATAGACCATTCGTTTTTTCCAGGGTCAACCTGCTCAGCATGCAACTTTCCTCAGTCATAATTATCATACTGATCGGCCTCGTATGCACAGACTATGGCACTGCCCCTTCCAAGAACAGTGAAACTGGAGAAATAACTTTACTCATGAATCTCCTTACTCAGCAGTTCACGCCAAACTGTCTAAGAGTTTTTATGATCACCAATAATACTAATGGTCCCACGAATGTATTGGCGTCCTTACGACCAGACCAACACTCATTTACCGCTGATCTTTCTCCTGGAAGCTTAGGAAATAAAATTATTAATGAAGACAAAAGAATATTGCAAAAATATAAATATCATTCGCAAATAATCGCAGGTCAATATAATATTCACCAGTCGGGGAAAGTCTTGACCTTCATCAATAACAATCCTTTTCGAATTACATCATTCTCGTGTGTGATTTATCTGCTGGCGGGACTTCCAGACTCTCGCCTCCTGCCATTACTCACAGATCCATTCTCCAGCAAGAAGCTCACTCGTTACTTCCTCGTTCATGCCCAAAACACCACCGACGCAAAACATTTCCTCTTGGATCAGCGTCTAGGGAAGGAGGAGAACGTGGCAGCCCTCACCCACCAGAAATCTCAAAACAAGACCTACTGGCGTGTATTAATTCGCCAGCTCTCGCACCCTTCAGGCTCCCCTCAGGTCCTCAGTGTGAACAAGTGGTCCACAGACACAGGCCTGGCTAATACTAATGACATATTCCCAGACCAAATGACCAACTTATACGGTGAGAAAATGAGGGCTGTGGCCCTGTACATCAAGCCTTTCATCGTATTTGACGAAGTTCAAGGATCTTTGACCGTCAAGCCTAAACCATGCATAGATTTATATCTCCTTGACGTGCTGTCTAAGAAATTGAACTTCACTTACGTATTAACAATGCCATCGGACGGCCAGTGGGGTGTTCTTAAGGACGACGTGAGTGTTTTCCAACTGTACCCAGCAGTATGTATGTCCTTTTCACTGTGTTGAAGTATACTGCATTGTGTTTTATTTCTTTATTTCCCACCCACCGCAAATTCCTTCATTACACAATTCTTCCCCTCCATCAGGGCCATTTCACAGGTATAGTGGGCGATGTAGAGTTCAGACGAGCCAACTTCTCCTTGAATCTGAGTCCGATGCTGGAACGAGCACGAGTGGTGGACTTCAGCAAAATGTATTTCATGGAGCCCATGAGTTTTATTACGGCAAAAAGTTCACTGAATATACCCTGGAGGAAGCTTCTAACACCTTTCAGATGTGAGTGATAAGTAGCCAGCCAGTGACTGTATATCTTACTAAACGAATACACCTTTTAAAAGTAGATAGCTAGATAAATAGATAGAGAGAAAGACAGATAGATATGCAGATAGAGATATATAGAGAGATATGTATATGGAGTAGACTGTAGCACCAGTCGAGCAGGGCAGTACTCCCAAGGTGGATGGAATGCTGATGACAGGCAGAGCTGGAGCTCCCGTTTCATCAGCCCTCGGGACTAGATCCTGACCATCCCCCTTTGCTGAACTTTTTCAGTGTTTCAGTTACACAAAGAGTAGGCCAGCATGCTCTCCAATACAAGTTTCTCTAACTGTCAACTCTAATCTGCATACTTCCTTTTCAAAATTTAAAAAAAAAAAAAAAGTGTACTATTGCCATGCCTCGGATCCCCCAGGGGGGGGGACCATAAATGCCCCACCATCCGACCCACTCCCGTTGATGACTCAACGTGCCTGGAATCACTGACTCACTTCTTCATTTCTGCAACATTCGTGGCCTTTCCTCTAACTTTCTCTGTTGAACACCACCTCTCCTGCTCTAAACATCACCTTCTTTTCTTAACAGAGACTCAGCTGTCTGAGGCAACTGACAGCAAACCCTTTTCTGTATCATCCTACTTTCTCTACACTCATTTCGAAGACAAAGGGGGCTTTTGTGTATATGTACGCAACGATTTATCTTGCTTTCGTGTTCCTGAACTTGATTCTTCTGAATTCTCTACTCTGGTTTCAGTTCTCCTGTCATTCACTGACTAAATACATATGTGCTGTTTACTTATCTCCTAATTCTACTGACTGTCAAAAATTCATCGACTATCTTACTTCTATGGTGGAAGACATCTTATCCATTTCTCCTCTCTGCGAAATCTCCATTCTAGGAGATTTCAATGTTCACAACCAGCTTTGGCTCTCCTCTCCTTTCACTGACCCACCTGATGAACAAGCCTACATACTTTCTATCCTTAATGACCTAAAGCAGCTTGTACAACACCCTAACCTATCCCTGACCACCTTGGAGTGAGCTCCAACATACTTGACCTCTTCCTTACAACTAATCCTTCTGCTTACACTGGTAATCTTTTTTTCCCGTTGGGCTCCTCTGATCATAACCTTATTACATTAACCTGTCCTATCGCTCCGGTACAGCCTGTGGACCCTCCAAAGAAATGTCGTCTGTGACACTTTGGAGCTGTGGATTGGGAGGCCTCCAGGCAGTACTTCTTTGAATTTCCCTGGAATGATTGTTGTTTCCATGGCCAGGAGCCATTTGGGTGTGCCTTGTGCATTACGGAGGTTATTCTCCCAGGCATGGAAACATACATTCTTTTCTTATATCCTTTCAAAAATGCAAGAAAGCATTGGTTTAATCACTGTTGTTCTAATGCTATCTGCAACAAGAAGAAGGCCTATAAAAGTTACTGGAGCCAACCCACCCCTGAATCACATCTTTATGTTTCTGCCCGGAATCGTGCAAAGTCTGCTCTTCGCTCTGCTAAAAATAATTTCATCCGTACTAAATGCTCTCACCTCTCCAACTTGAATTCTTCCCACTCCTTCTGGCACCTTGCCAAAGACCTTTCTAACAACTTTACCTCATCATCCTTCCCTCCTCTTTTCTACTCTGATGGCTCTGTAGCTATTTCTACCGATAAAACAGATCTCTATGCTCAGACTTTCTCCTCCAATTCCACCTTAGACGATTCTGGTGCTGTTTCTCCATCACTTCCTCTCTCTGACTTCCTGATGGCTGAAAATTAAGATTTCTTCAGCTGATGTATTTTCTGCCATCACTGGCCTCAATACTATCAAGGCATATGGGCCTGATGGAGTCCCTCCTGTTGACCTCAAGAACTGTGCTTCCATGCTTACACTCTCCCTAGGTAAACTCTTTAGCCTTGTCTTTTAACTTGTACCTTTCCTTCTTGCTGGAAGTTAGTTCTCATTCAGCCAGTCCCAAAGAAGGGTTACCATTCCCAACCCTCTAACTATAGTCCAATTGCTTTAACATCCTTTGTTTCAAAAGTATTATAGTCTATTCTAAATAGAAAAATTTTAAAGCATCTTTCCTATCACAACCTTCTTTCTGATCATCAGTATGGGTTTCATCAGGGACGCTCCACTGACGATCTTCTCACCTACGTTTCAAACTCATGGTCATCCTCCTTTCGGGATTTTGGCGAAAGCTTTGCCATTACACTTGACATCTCAAAGGCTTTCGATCGAGTCTGGCATAAATCTTTAATTTCCAAACTGCCCTTTTACAGTTTCTATTCTTCTATCTGTGCCTTCATCTGTAGCTTCCTTTCTGGTCGTTCTGTAGCTGTTGTTGTAGACGGCCATCTTTCTCCTAGAAGATCTATCAACAGTGGTGTTCCTCAGGGCTCTGTCCTATCAGCAACTCTTCCTTTTATTCATCAATGACCTTCTAAGCTGTACATCTAACCCTATCCTCTCGTACACTGATGATTCCACCCTTCACTTTTCCATTCGGTTTCCACAATGTTCATCTCAGCAGTTACTTCAACAAACAAGGGATGAAATTATGGCACATTTAATGTCTGACTTAGCTCATATATCTCACAGGGGTAAATATAATCTTGTTTTTAATGCATCAAAGACCCGGTTTTTACACCTATCAACTAGTCAAAATCTTGCATAGGAGTATCCACTAATGTTTAATAATATTCACCTCAGTCCTGCATTATCCTTGAACATGCTTGGCGTTATATTCACTCTGGACTTCTCTTAGAATGATCATATTGCATCTTTTGTAAAATAAGCATCCAAGAGATTAGGTGTACTAAGCTGACTCTGTACCATCTTTACCCATGCACAGTTGTTGACTTTGGATACGTTTTTTTTTTCGACCCTGTTTAGATTACAACTCTCATGTGAGGGGAGGTTCCCTACATACAGCTCTTCTCAATAGGGTGAAGTCAAAGGCTTTCCGTCTCATCAACTCTCCTCCTCTTACTGGCTCCCTTCAACCTCTGTCTCTTCCCCACACTGTTGCCTCTTTATCTCTTTTCTGTCCCTACTTCTATGGCCACTGCTCCTCTGAACTGTCTGCTTGCATTCCTCCATCTCTACGACCAGTGCGTAGCACCCGTCTAGCAACAAACTCTCATCCATTTTCTGTCTAACTCTTTAATGCAAGAGTTAACCATTACTCCCAGTCCTTCATTTATGCAACAGGTCAACTCCGAAACTGTCTCCCTCTGTCCGTATTTCCTACTTCCTATGATTTCCAGTCTTTCAAACGTTGTGTGTCTAGGCATCTCGAAATGAACGGACCTTGAATTTGGCTCTCTTTTGTATTGTTTTTCTTTTATTTTCTTGGAAGGAACTGTTTTGTGGGCTCAGCCTTTGGTCCCTTCTTCCTCGGATTAAAAAATACATTTCGAGTATATAATTCTTACTATCACAAGACTGTCATTCAGCATCAAATCTGTCTTGCAACATGCAGAATGTTATTCATCTTGCAAGAAAATTTTCTATCTGGAAGAGATAGATTCAGCCTTTCTTGTCTCCAATATGTGGAGTGTTCCTGGGTTGATCATTATCGCCTGAATGTACAATAATTACTAACCCAGCGTAATAGTAACACAGTCACTTATAATAAGAATGAACTTTTCCCCCATGGACCCATTATCCTCCATGAACCTCGTTTCCTCCATGGAACTGTTTTCATCTTTTGGCCAGTTTTCCCCCATGAACCTATTTTCCCTCATTGGATCTGTTTTCCCCATGGACCTATTTCTCACCATGACATTTTTTTTTTTTTTTTTACTCCTGGACAATCTTCTGATCTGTTTTTTTCTTATGGCGATATTTCCCTATGAAACTAATTTCTCCCACGGATCCATTTTTTTTTTTTTGGGGGGGGGTCATGGTCATATTATCTGGCAGGGAGCAAATTTCTGTGGCCCTCTTTTTTCGGTAAGATCTTTTTGCTTCCATGGGCCTAAATTCCACCCAATGTCAATTTTTTTCTCTATAGACTTATTTTCCTCATGAACCTAGTTTCCCTCTATGAACCAATTTTCCTCATGAACCTATTTTTCACCATGGACCTATTTTCTCCTGACGAGGGAAAAGCAGAATCCCCAAAGGGATCGATTTTGTCTATGGACCTATAATTACCACGGACTGTACTTTCCCCATTGCCTGTTTGCTCTCCGTGGAGAAACACCAAATACCCTCATCTACCAGCATTATCCCATGGGTATATTTCACCCAAAGGCCTTTTCTACCCATTACTCACATGTTCCCACGTGCATGTATTCCTTCAGAAATAAAAATCCGATATCGACCTATTCCAGCCTGGGGGCTACTTACTCCGACGTCCACCCCCACACTAACCCATATACTTAGCTACTCACTCATTGTAGTAAGTAGAAAGCCAGTCTTCTGCATCTCAACGTATCCTTTTGCTCATGCACCCACAAAGTCCACCATTCCATCCATAAATCCCATCCACCTTGAGCTCTCACTCACCCCAACTCACGAACCCATTCTGACCCACACAACCACTCCGTCCATCTATCCCACCCACCCTCCTACCTCACTGACTTAACCCACCTGACTGGCCCCCCAAAACATCCAAACCACTTACCCTATTCATATTACAAACCTCACCTGTCCATCCGCCCTCTCCATCGTGCCACCCTGCCTGACCTACACACCAACCATCCACCCACTCATTAATCCACCCCAACCATCTGCCCACCAACCTACCCACCCAGCCACTAAGCTTAGAATACCAACAGAATGACACGCAAGTTCACACACACACACACACACACACACACACACACACACACACACACACACACACAACTACCTTTATGGACACCATTTTTTATCCTTTTTTTTTTTTTTTACAAAAATAGTTTGATCAGTGACTCTGAACGTATGTCTCTGCCGTACAACTTGCATTTTCAGAATATTTGTTCATACCTCTTGTCAAATTCAGATAACTAAGATTCGTATAAGAAAGTTATTTTCAATGTGACGTCACAGAGCTGAACACATACAGTGAATGATTCGTATTTTCCTTAATATATTCCCTTTGACAAGAAGAGTACATTCTCACCCCCGTTTGTTTGTTTCATCATTCAAAGAACGATGAAGAAAACGTTACCGAAATACTGAGTGTGTGTGTGTGTGTGTGTGTATATATATATATATATATATATATTGTTACGGAACAGAGAAAGATAACGTACACTTTAAGTGAGAATGCTAAAAATCACTACTGTCCCGTAAAGTTCCAGGTTCAAAACAAAAGAGTTAGGTAAAATTACAAGTTAAAGTTTAATGCACAAACTAACAACAAAACATTCAGAACTCATAAGGATAATGTAATGGCAAATAAACAGGTTAAATATATGGTTAACTGCAATAGCCTCTATTAACACGAAATTAGCAAGAATAAATTTATCTAAGTCAGCCCTGATAAAATGAGATACCAGATAATACTCAGTGAATGCCAGATAAATTATTACAGATACAAACTATTATCAAAAATGACTGACATAAAGATCCCTACATGAATTACAAAAACTTCACTAGGCCTACAAATTAAACTTATGCTATACAGTACAAGAAAAAATGCAATAACAGTTATACTCAAATTACACACAGCTGCTAGATGTTTGGAGATTTCTTGAGCACTCACAATAATAATATCTGTACAGGGGAGGACAGAGATGTGAACAAAGTGAGGAGCAGATCTAAGTGGCCATGATGCAGAGACTGAGCTCATTATATAGGGGCCAGGAGAGCTTGATACAACTTGTAATGAGGACGCGCAAATGAAGCCATGGGGACAAAGAGATGACAATCCCGCAAAGTATAACAGAGATGTCGACTTACTCTACTATAACGGTAGAAGGGGGGGACTGAGGCAGAACACGCTCGTGATCAAACATGCAGCAACTGTGCGTCAAAATTACACAAAGGATGATGAAATCATAGGCTATGTAACACCTCCCCACAAAGAAAAAGAAATTTACAAAGGAAATTTCTTATTACTCTAAACAATCTGTCTAAAGTCTAGATAAGCAATCTGCAATAACATTTTCTTTCCCCTTGACATGTTGTATGTCTAATGAATACTCCTGAAGAAGTAGACTCCATCTTGCCAATCTCTGATTTTTATCTTTAAACTTACTAAGGAATTTCAGTGGGTTATGATCGGTATAAATGACTATGGGGTCAAAACCAGAACACAAATAAAATGAAAAATACTGTAAACCCAAAATCAAGGCCAAAAGCTCTTTCTCAATAGTTGAACAGTTCTTTTGAGGTGGAGTGAACTTCTTACTGTAATAAGATACAGGATGTTCAATACCCTGATCATCCTCTTGCAGCAAAACAGCCCCAGCTCCTGTATCACTTGCATCAACAGCCATCTTAAAAGGCTTAGCAAAATTTGGAGTAGCGAGCACTGGCTGACTTAATAGAATAGCTTTAAGTTTGTTGAAAGAGGATTCACAGTTATCGGTCCAGACAAATTCAACTCCCTTTTTCAGTAGGTCTGTAAGTGGTGATACAAGAATAGAAAAGTTAAGAACAAATCTCCTGTAATAACCTACCATTCCCAAAAATCTTTGTAGCTCTTTCCTACTTTTAGGTCTGGGAAGATCACTTATAACCTGAACCTTAGCTCCTGGTGGTGCAACATGTCCATCACCAATTACATACCCAAGGTACTGAACTTTAGCTTGACCAAACTCACACTTTGATAAATTAGCTACAAGATTAGCATGAACTAAACGGTCAAGAAATTTACTGACATGGCATAGGTGATCTTTCCAGTTGTCACTGAAGATTAATACATCATCAATATAAACAACACACCCTGCCAAACCCTCTGTTACAACATTCATGAGCTTCTGAAATGTGGCTGGTGCATTTTTCATACCATATGGCATTACCGAACATGCAAAAGCCTTTCCTAGTGTTACAAAACATGAGATCTCCCTAGCACGTTCAGTCATAGGTACTTGCCAGTATCCCTTTAACAAATCAAACTTACTTATGTACCTAGCCTTTCCGATCTTGTCTATGCAATCTTCCACACGAGGGAGAGGGTAAGTGTCTGTTTTGGTTATCTGATTAACACGTCTGTAGTCGATGCAAAGCCTCTGTGACCCACCTGGCTTAGGGACTAGAGTGACAGGAGAACTCCACTCGCTCTGACAGGGCTCAATCATCTTGTGGTCCAACAGGTAGCCAAGCTCCTTCTGGATGAGAGGAACTTTCACTGGGTTCACACGGTAAGGAGGCAATTTAATTGGCTTTGCGTCTCCAACATCGACATCATGCATCAACACAGTGGTTCTTCCTGGAGTGGCACGGAACACTTGCGGGTACTCCTGCAGTAATGCCGAAAACTCCTGCCTTTCCTTGGGAGGTAGATGAGAAAGCTTAGTCTGGAGATCATTCATGATATCAGGATTCTTCCCCAAACTATCACTCAGGCTCATGCTGCATGGGAGAACTTCACTTGTAGACTCGGGTGGAACAGCTACAGTGCAGACTGGATTATTTTCGTCCCGCCTGTGATATAACTTTAGCATGTTGATGTGACATAGTTGCTTGCTCTTTCTACGATCTGGTGTGGCGATGACATAGTTGACATCACTGAGTTTCTTCTCCACGAAATAAGGGCCACTAAACTTGGCTTGAAGAGGTTGCCCATGAACTGGTAGCAGAATCAAAACCTGATCTCCTGGCTGAAAGTGGCGTAACCTGGACTTCTTATCATACCAAGTCTTCATCTTCTCCTGAGCAGCTCCTAAATTCTCTCTCGCCAGCTGTAAAGCAGTGGACAGCCGTTCTTTGAACTTCATCACATACTCCAGCAGGTTGACGTCATCTTCCTCCGACAGCCAGCATTCCTTGAGTAACTTAAGGGGTCCTCTTACTTCATGGCCAAACAGTAGTTCAAAAGGTGAGAAGCCCAGTGATTCATTTGGAGATTCTCTTGCGGCAAACACAACGAATGGAAGACCTTTATCCCAGTCTTTCTGATGTTCCAAACAGTATTTCTTGAGCATCGATTTGAGTGTTTGATGATATCTCTCCAACGCTCCTTGGGTCTGGGGATGGTAAGCTGAAGACGTGATCTGGGTGATGCCCAACTCTTTCAGAGACTGCTTGAAAACGTTTGACATGAAATTACTTCCCCGGTCTGACTGTACCTCCTTGGGCAGACCAAACTTTGTGAAGAACCCTAGCATTTCCTTAACCACGTTCTTTGCTGAGATGTTTCTAAGTGGAATGGCTTCAGGATAACGAGTAGCCATATCAATCATGGTCAACACATAAGAAAATCCTGAAGAAGTCTTAGGAAGAGGGCCCACAATATCCACCAACACACGGGTGAAAGGCGCCTCAAAAGGAGGAATGGGAACTAGAGGTGCAACCTTTTCGGTCTGATTACACTTCCCCACAACTTGACAGGTGTGACAAGACTTACAATACCAGGAAACATCCCTGAAGATACCTGGCCAGTAGAAGTGTTTCAAAATGCGTGCCACAGTCTTCCTCATTCCAAGGTGTCCTGCCAAACTGGAATCATGAGCCACTCTAATGATATCCTGCCTACAAACACGAGGGATGACAACTTGATGTACAACCTCCCATTCACAGTCGGCTGATGCTGTTGGGGGTCTCCACTTCCTCATAAGTACTCCTGACTTTACATAATAACAAGTAGAAGCACCGGCTGACTCTTCCTCACTGCAAGCAGAGTTAGCTAGACCTTTCAACTCAGGGTCAGCAACCTGCAACTCAACCAACTCTTGACGAGACAAGTTATCAACACTACGGGGTACTGCCTCATCTGGTGAGTGGTCCAAATTAGCAAGAAAAGTGTCAGCTAGGATAACATCATCATCATCATTATCCTCTAAATCACCAGTAACTTTAGACTTAGCCCTAGTGACAGCACATGCAGGGAACACATCAGGGACATCACAATCCCGGGACACAGCCACTGGCTCACTAGACAACTGAGGAGCTGGACACACTTGACTTCCACCAATATCATTTCCAAGTAAGAAAGTTACACCTGACATTGGGAGTGTCTCAACCAACCCAACCATAACAGAACCATTAACAAAACCAGACTCTAAATTCACTCTGCACAGAGGAACAGAGAAGTAATTATTCCCTACACCTTGTAAGATTACAGTTTCATCAGAGGAATTAAAATTAGAGCCTAGAACACTGGTCAGCATAAGGGATTGGCAAGCACCTGTATCACGATATATTTGAACTGATTTCCTGTCATTACTGTCCAGAGGACTGACAAAACCATCAGACAGGAAATTAGCACATGAACTCTTGAGAGTGTCACCCACGTTACTGCTCAAAAGAGGAGCTCCATCATGAGAATTTAAGTTACCCCTCAAAGCAGGTTCAGTTAACTCAGTTAAAGCATTCTGGGAACTCTCAAGAGTGGACACTAGACCAATTGACTGAATATTTAAAGACTCCTTTTTGTTCACATCACGCTGTCTCCTGAAACATCTCTCCGTAGTATGACCAAGCTTACTACAATAAGTACATTTACTTTTCTGAAATCTAGAGGTGGAGCTGGTATTTACTTCCTGAGAAACATCATCTTTATTCTCTTTCCTGTTACCTGTACTCTGAGTAGAGGCAACGTACTTACTCTCAGCTTTCCCTTTTTCTCTAGAATATCTCTTGTGAGTGAGAACATATTCATCAGCTAAAACTGCAGCATCAGACAAATTATCTATTCTTTTCTCATCGAGATATAGGCTTACATCTTTATAAATACACCTCTTGAAGTCCTCCAGCAAAATCATCTGCTTAAATTTACCAAAATCAGAATCCACATTCTTAGAATTTAACCACTGCTCTAACAGATCTTCTTTGATTTTTGCATACTCAACATGGGATTGCTTATCTTGCTTGTAAGTTGTCCTAAATTTTACTCTATAGGCTTCAGGAACAAGCTCATAGGCCTTGAGAATCAAGCTCTTAACTACATCATAATTATCACATTGATCCTGAGGCAAAGATGCATAAGTTACTTGAGCTTTACCGGTGAGAACAGTTTGAAGGAGTACTGGCCAATACTCCTTAGGCCAATTAAAACCTGTAGCTACCCTCTCAAACAACTGAAAATACTTTGTTAAATCAGATTCATTAAAAGGAGGGACAAGTTTAACATTTTTAGCCACATCAAAATCATCAGAGCTAGATGATCCAGTTCCACCTTGTTTCATGCGATACTCATGGTCTGCCTGAATCCTGGCAAGTTCAATTTGTGCCTGAGCCTGTACCTGTGCCTCTTCAATACGAGCCTGAGATTCCGCCTCCTTAGCCTGAGACTCAGCCTCCTTAGCACGTGCTTGAAATTCAGCTTCCTTCACACGAGCCTCCTGCAGGGCTAGCTGTAACTTAGCTAATTCAATCTGCGTTTGCTCATTTGGAGGAGTTACATTAAACAAGCTTTTATTAATCATGCCAACAATTTGATCTTTAGAATGATGAGAGTGAACTGCAATTCCCAATTGTTGAGCAACAAGCTTAAGTTCATTCTTTGTTCTGTTTTCTATATCACACACTGTTTGCACATTTGACAAAAAATCTTTGGCTTCATCAAGTGTAGAAATAGTAGCCATCATGAATATATCACAGTCACAAAATATCAAACAATATCCTTATGATAATATCCTGAATATCCTGATATGAGGTCGCCAAATTTATGTTACGGAACAGAGAAAGATAACGTACACTTTAAGTGAGAATGCTAAAAATCACTACTGTCCCGTAAAGTTCCAGGTTCAAAACAAAAGAGTTAGGTAAAATTACAAGTTAAAGTTTAATGCACAAACTAACAACAAAACATTCAGAACTCATAAGGATAATGTAATGGCAAATAAACAGGTTAAATATATGGTTAACTGCAATAGCCTCTATTAACACAGAAATTAGCAAGAATAAATTTATCTAAGTCAGCCCTGATAAAATGAGATACCAGATAATACTCAGTGAATGCCAGATAAATTATTACAGATACAAACTATTATCAAAAATGACTGACATAAAGATCCCTACATGAATTACAAAAACTTCACTAGGCCTACAAATTAAACTTATGCTATACAGTACAAGAAAAAATGCAATAACAGTTATACTCAAATTACACACAGCTGCTAGATGTTTGGAGATTTCTTGAGCACTCACAATAATAATATCTGTACAGGGGAGGACAGAGATGTGAACAAAGTGAGGAGCAGATCTAAGTGGCCATGATGCAGAGACTGAGCTCATTATATAGGGGCCAGGAGAGCTTGATACAACTTGTAATGAGGACGCGCAAATGAAGCCATGGGGACAAAGAGATGACAATCCCGCAAAGTATAACAGAGATGTCGACTTACTCTACTATAACGGTAGAAGGGGGGGACTGAGGCAGAACACGCTCGTGATCAAACATGCAGCAACTGTGCGTCAAAATTACACAAAGGATGATGAAATCATAGGCTATGTAACAATATATATATATATATATATATATATATATATATATATATATATATATATATATATATATATATATATATAATATATATCTCCATGCATCCATCCATCATCTAATCCTACGTTGCCCCATGTGGAGCGTAGGAGCCTCGGGCTAGGAAAGTTGGTCCTGGCATTTAAGATGAGAGAGACCAGCCTCACTCATCCCTGAGTGGCATTACGTGAGCAATAAACTCCAACCACCACTTGGATATAAACCTTCACTGGCTCAATCCGATTGGAGCACCTTATTACCCACTAAAACACCAGGAGCCAAAATTTAGTTATATGGTTACCACCCAGCATAGTAAATGGTTTCCTAGTGTACAGGAAACCATTTGGCTTGTCACTCAGTGAAGAGTCACCCACAGGCAGAAGGAAGAGGAAGGGAATGAAGGAAAGACAGAAGAGGGAGTGTAAAGTCACCCGCTATATATATATATATATATATATATATATATATATATATATATATATATATATATATATATATATATATATATATATATATATATATATATATA
>NC_137009.1:16848382-16853388 GCF_032717465.1 Coenobita brevimanus
CCACAGCAACATGAGACCCAAAATATTTAAAACACTTTACCTCCTCAAGCAACTCACCATTTAAAACTATATTAATCCCCCTACCATCTACCAACCTCGTTCACTTTATCACTTTACTCTTATTCTCATTTACTTTCATTTTCCTCCTTTCACACACCCTTCCAAACTCCTCTACCAACTGTCTCGATCTCTTCTCTGAATCAGCCACCAGTGCAGTATCATCTGCAAACAGCAGCTGCTTCAGATTCCACTCTCTACCATCAACATTCACCAGACTCAGACCTCCACCTAAAACTCTTGCATTCACCTCCCTTACAACACCATCCACATAAAAATTAAACATCCAAGGTGACATCACACATCCCTGCTGCAGCCCCACTCTGACGGGAAACCATTCACAGTATTTCCCACTTTTACACACGTTCTACTATTTACATAAAAACTTTTCACCCCTTTTAGTAACCTACCATCAAGTCCATACAATCTTACAGCAGTCCACAAAGCCTCTCTATCAGTTCTATCATACGCTTTCTGTAAATCCATGAATGCCCAAAACACATCCTTGCCTTTCGCTAAATACTGTTCAAGCAATTGTCTCACAGCAAACACCTGATCCACGTATCCCCTCCCTCTCCAAAACCACACTGTTCATCACCTATAACTCCCTCTGTACCCTCTCTAACTCTCGTAATTAACACTCTACCATACACCTTACCTACAACACTAAACAGACTTATACCCCTAAAGCCAATACGTTCATTCTTATCACCCTGGCCTTTATACAACGGCACCACACAAGCACTTGCCCTGTCAATTGGCACCATACCTTTCACAAAGCACACATTCAACAATCATGCTAACCAGTTGACGATGGTCACTCCACCACCCTTCAGGCACTCCACAGCACACCCATCCATACCTGCAGCTTTCCCTTTTTCATCTCCTTTACTGCCTCCTTCGTGATCAAAGAACCATTCAACTCCCCTAACACATTTCGTCCTTGCACCCTTCCATCCACTACAGTCTCAGCCACCCTTTCCTCCTCTACATTTAACAATCTTTCAAAATACTTTGCCCATCTCTTCCTTACTGCAACCATCTCAATTAACATCCTTCCATCCTTTGCTGTTACTCGTTCTTCCTTTCCAGACTCTCCCTTTCACACCCTTTTCACCTTCTTCCAGAGCATTTTCTTATTCTGCTGAAAATCTCAGTCAACTGCCTACCCCACCTCTCCTCTGCTGCCACTTTAGCATCACGCACAGCCCTTCTCACCCTATTCCTCTTTTCATTATACCTCTAATATGACACCTCATCCTTCCTCTGCAGCCACACTTCATATGCACGTCTCTTCTCAGCCACAGCCATACATACTTCCTCACACCACCATTCACTTCCTTTTCTTACACCACCACTCACACCTCTCACACCACGCACCTCTTCCGCATGCCCCACCACAGCACTCTTAAACAACTGCCATTCCTCCTCCACACTGCCATTTTCCTGATCTTTCACTGTGTTCCACTCATCTTTCAATTTCTCCTGATACTCTATCATTTTCTCTCTTTTATCCAACTCACTCACTTTCAAAACCTCCCTGCCACACCTAACTCTCCACCAGGTAGTGGTCAGACATACCTCCACCCTCCCCTCTCAGAACTCTCACATCCATCAATCTTGCTAATACATTCCTGGACACAACCACATAGTCCATCAATGCTCTGTCAACAACCATTCCACCATCCTGTCTCACCCATGTATACTCATAAATATCTTTCTTCTCAAACAGAGTATTTCCAATCACCATCTCTCGCATAACACACATCCCAATCATTCGTTCCCCATTTCCATTTCTTCCAGGCACACCATGCATACCAACTACACCATCACCTGCTACATTTCCCACTCTAGCATTCAGATCTCCCACCATTTCCACATTCACAATTTTGACCTCCCTAAAACCATCCCTAGGTCACCCTGATTCAAAATAAATATGGTTCTCGGGGCCTCTGGTCCTTGGTTTGGGCAGGATTGAAGGACAAACAAATAAACAAACAAACAATGTGCCTTATCTATCTATCTATCTGTCTGTTTATCTTTTTAATATATCCATCCATCCATATATAGATAGATAGATAGATAGATAGATATAGATATAGATATATATAGATATACATGCTCAAATTCATGTAGGGTGAATTTTCAAGACGTAAGAAATCAAAATGCAGACTCAGTTTTTCATTCTATGTATCAAACTACAACTTATGGGTAAAATTCATTGTGTTTGGTAGGTGTTTAGGGGTCGCACAAGGGCTAGCTTGCGTTTATCTCCGTACTCGTTATTTTTGGCCCCACAACACGTGGGAAATGCATCTGGTTCACTTTCACTCCCTGACGGAGTGCAACTCAATTGTGGGTTGGTGAAAAAATGTTATACAGAGCTAATCCCCTAAGCCAGTTTGCTTTTGAATGCCCATGCGATCTAAACCTGATCCAATTCTTTTGTTTCCTCAGGACATCATGCCTAAAGGAGGAGGTAATCCTATCGGTGGTGCTCTGATAGACGTGGTAGGTGAGTAAGAAGCGGGTGATGAGCAGGCCATGAAGAAGAAAGATACCTAGTCCAAGGTGAACATTTACTTGGTTGGAGCGCTGAGGAAGACCATCACTGGGGCTTACCTTCCAACACTTCACCAAGTGCTGACATTGTATTTCCAGTTGCACAAAATAGTGAAGAAGACTGTGTGCAAACAATCCAGAATTGCTGTGGAAAAAGCAATGAAGTTCTGGACAAAGCCAGTATCCTCAAAGCATACGAATGAAGTGTCATTGACCACTGTAGCTGGAAAGGATTCTGAAGAGGTAGGAAACCTAAAGAAATGCAAAGGATGAAGTTCAGAAAACAAATTACAAAACAAAAGAGCATTGAGAGAAGAACTGAAGAAACTGTTCAACATCAAGCACCACAAGGCTGAGTCTCAAATCAAGACAGAATATCCCCTGTTCCTATAAAACCAGGAAACGGAATGGAAGACCACGATAGGGTCAGTGGACCTCGTCCTAGCTTGGCGAGAGGAATGGGTGATGGAGAGACCTCAGTGGGAAGCTCAAAGGTGGCAAGAGGAACAGCGCCAAATGGATGAGATAGCAACAGTCACTGGGCTGGAAGATTCAGCTTCCACAATGTCAGCTGACGAAGGAGATGACTCAACACCAAAGACAAAGACACTAGTGTGGCGTATAATAACCACGAAGTATTGTACTTCACATTTCACCTACACACATGGTTTCCTTCCCTCATGGCTTTTTCGCATTTCACCTACACTCGTGGTTTTCTTCCCTCGTGGCTTTTTCCCACCTTGTTCTCTTACTTAAGATAGCTACTAGTGCCACTACAAATAGTATTCAGTTTCTCATTCCTCCTTATTTGTACTAGTGCTGTTATCAATAATATTTGATTTCTCATCCCTCCTCATCTGTACTAGTGCCACTTCCAATAATATTCAATTTCTCTTCCCTCCTCACCTGTACCAGTGCTGCTACCAATAATATTAAATTTCTCTTCCATCCTCACCTGTAGTGGTGCCTAAACCAATCAAATTTGCCTACCTCATTAACCCGCGGCGTCCCGTCGACGTGAATTAACGTCCACATGTTTTGTCACTGCCAATCCCGTCGACGTACATAAACGCGAATCAATTGCAAGGTCCCTAATTTGCACAATTTTCAATTTTCGCGAGTGATTTTTGGTACGTATACACGTGACACCTTCCTCTACAAGATGCTAGGCAGGGACAATGCCTTACCCAGCATGACCTCCTCCCCCCCCCTGCACACCGTTGTCTCAGCAATTCACCTGTTATCAGTGACCTGGTCAGTAAAGCCATGTCATGCCACGGTACGAAATTCAGGGCCAGAGTGATTCCCCAATCATTGACAATGTGGAGGACAAACATTACATAGCATTAGAGGAAGAAACAGTCAGAAATGATGATCAGGTAATGTGGCAAAAAAAGGTCAGGTATGGTGATGAGTTAGTCAGTGAAACAATGCTTATAATGCCTATATTACTGTTTGAAAACCAATATACTCTTGTACTACATATAAATTCGTACTAAGTAAATAAATAAATACCGTTTATGAGTGGTGTGAAATAGTTACCCTCCCATAGAACTCGTTTTCTTTGGTGCCAGCCTGTTAGAAAACCCAGTCAGGTAAGGAGGTACTGTTACCTGGATCGAGTATTTTAAACCTCAGGTGAGCGATTTCTCTATGAATTTTCGATGTTTCTCACCAAAAGTGGAGGTTTGAGCAAAAAAAAAAAAAAAAAAAAAAATCCCAAAAATGGTCGGGATTGGGGGGATTCAGTGGTGGAAAAGTGGTCTGGATGGGGCGGGTTAAGGGATTAACCAAGTGGGCGACCTAGCTCGTCCTTCTTTTCTATCTCAACTTCACCCGGCTGACTACCTGCCTTGCTCTCTGTCTTTCCTGGTAAACCTGGCCACGCAGTACAACTTTACATATACAATACACGTAAACACATCAGCTCAGCACTCCCACTACGCATTAATTCATTGCTCATATTATATCTGTAACTATTTATCCACGTAATTGATCAACACATGCTGTAAATGTAATTGCCTTGTACTACTTCGAAGGCATGTAGTAACTCTGTATTGTTCCAAGTCAATAAACACTGCCCTGTCTATTTCTTCCCAGCACATTTGTGTTTATCTATCCTTATCATTTGCCTTGGTGTTGCCCCTAGTAAAATATCCCCATAACTAAAACGCAACACTGGGTATGTCCAGATCTCGACCTTCAAGTTATGAAACTAATGACTAGCAGAAGTAGAGAGAGGAACATCGTCACTCCTGACTTGGTAGCCGCCCTTGATCGCATCAACGCCAGTGACAAGAGCACGTTGTACATCATTGCAGTAACTACTACCAGTCTCGGTCATGATGTGTGCCAGTTGGCTTTTTCCTCCAACTCTTTTAGGTTAT
>NC_137009.1:16853488-16868488 GCF_032717465.1 Coenobita brevimanus
AGGAGGAATCATTCGAGCAGAACAGCTGCTTCAATGGAGCAAGAAGTTACATCATTGGGGTTTGGGCAGCTCGTCATTCGTTGGGATTCCAACATTTTCTGCCTGCATTGACTGGAACTGAGAAAGTGGACAGGGTAGCAATCCTTGTGTCGGGGAAAGATATTCCCTGCCTGGGAGAAGCCTCTCAGTTGTTGGGAGTTCCAAAGATCACAGCCAGTACAGGTGGGGAACAAGCAAACACAGTCATAAAGACGCTGAAGGACTGGCTCCTTGACGGAAGGATCGTGGAAATTAGCTTTAACACTACCGGTAATAACACTGGAAGGCAAGGCTGGAGCTTGCCTGAGGACAGAGGCTGCTTTGGACAGCGACTGCTTACACTTTGCTTGTCACCAGCATGTGAGATTCTAATCGTGGATGTCTTAATGAAGATGTTTGGTGCCTCTAGCTGTAGTCACTTCGTAGCTGCTTGTAGTAGGTTATGTAGAACACGTATGCATATAATTATTGTACTCGAGGACGATCCGTAGTTATACGTAAGTAGGTTCGTAAGTAGATAATCTTAGTTCCCTTTGTCATGCAATGACATGAGAGGTAAAGATGAGTATGGGACTACTGATAATTTCTATTCTCTTGAAAAGATTAACTAATGTCTCTCACACACGAGTGAAGTATGGAGTGGAGTCCCACTAGCTACCTCTCAGACTCTTACTCTATCTCTCGACAACATCTCGTCCCCATCGCTCTCTCCCCTCTACCTGTCTGGTTTCTCCTTTCTTGTATAAATTTGGGATGTTTTTATCCTCATGCTAAACGTAAACATGAGGTGGGGATGTTTGAGTTGTGGTATTGCCTTCGTTAGCCATTTTGGTTGGTTGCTTTAAGTTCATTAAGAGTTCTTTGTCGTTACGTGAAGGATTAGTGGAATATCTTTTACCTGACCTATGAACTCTCTTAAGTATATTTTCATAAATATGTATGGCGGAGCTAAAGTCTTCGCTTTCTACATCAAAGGGAGGTTCCCAATAATGATCATCAAAAATTGATTCATTTGTTTCTTTATCTTTACTTTGTGGAGAATTTTGTGCTTGTTGTTTCCCTGTTGCTCTCCTAATTGTGAATCAGCATTCGATGCTAACAGTGTTTCTTCTGGCACTAACTCTGGTGGTGTTGAAAATATTCCTGTGATATCACTCAGCTAAAATGAACTCATTTAGCTAAGGTATGGTGTTATGGAACACTTATTTTACGTATGTGTTAACTGTATACGTGAAAAAATGAGTATTAATAAATGAAAGGTATTAAGTATGTATATATATATATATAGATATATATATATATATATCATTATATATATATATATATATATATATATATATATATATATATATATATATACAGTCCTGTATATATATATATATTCATATATATATATATATATATATATATATATATATATATATATATATATAAGTAAAGGAGGTGATTGTACCTAATTTTAAGCACTGGGAAAAAATAAGTAAAAAGTATTATCACCCACTTAAAAGATAGATGATGTCACTCTCGGAGACTCAGGGCTGTGTTGATAGATGATGTCACTCTCGGCAGCTCCAGGGATGTGTTGATAGATGATCTTACTCTTGGAAACTTCAGGGCTTGTTGATAGATCAGGGTTGATTGAAGTCTGGAGTAACCTCAGTCATACTCGAACCATACCATACAACATTGACTTCACACCCAATAACTGTTGAGATTAAATAAGTATGAGTAATAACACGTGGGTAATGATGAGTAGCAAGTGGTGGGTGAGATGCCTGGGTCAGAGGTGCATGATGTTTGTTGCTGGCGTTGTCTGACCTCTTCACCTCTACGTCAGCATGGTCATCATGGAGACAAAGGGGGGGTTGGGGAGAATGGTGGGGTCAGGTGCTAGTTTGTGAGTTGTTGGTTGTAAGTTATGAGTCTTCTTGATATGTTTGCTTGTTCCATAGCAATCATAGATGGTTATAGTTCGATGGTTCATCATAGCAAGTGGAAGATTCTTTGTAACAATATTTTGTTACTACTAGCAAGGCGTTGTGTGGCTCGGCTTGTAGTATTGTTTGTTTTCTATCTTGATAATGTAGATTCAACTGTGGAACTGAATCTGATCTTGGTTACAGTCTCGCCTGCTTTTGTAGAAAATTCACTGTAGAACTGAAGCTGATCTCAGCTACCATCTCGCCTGCTTTTGTAGAAGTTCACTGTAGATTCGTAGACGAGGTTCATACGTTCGCAGCCACCATTTTTTGTAGTCACGTCGTACCTGCTTCTGGTAAGCTATGTAGAACATGTATGCATATATTGTACTCTTGGACGAGCCGTTGTTATACGTGAGTAGGTTTGTAAGTATATAATCTTAGTTCCCTTTGTCATGCAATGACAAGAGAGGTAAAGATGAGTATGGGACTCTGTATAACTTATATTCTATTGAAAAGATTAAAGTCTCTCACACACGAGTGAGGTATGCAGTAGAGTCCTGCTAGCTACCTCTCAGACTGTCTCACTCTATTTCTCGACAATCTCTTGCCCCTGTCGCTCTCTCCTCTCTACCTGTCTAATTCCTCCTTTCTTGTATAGGAGAGCTTGTCACATGTACTGGACGTACTATAGAATGTTCTAGAAGCCTGTGTGTCTGTGTGTTTGTAGCATTTCTGGTGACACATTGCAATCTGCCATTCCCCACAGAAATCTCCAAACGACATTTCCTTTCCCACACCTAGCTTGACTTTGATTCACCCTTGAGACTACACATTCATGTTTGTATCTATTATGCATTATGTTATGATAAAAGAGTCCTGACATAGTGGTCCTGATCTTGGGTTCATTGGGCTCTTCATGCGGTACAAGAAAAAATGGGCCTTCATTAAACACAATGCATTCCGAGTCGGAGGCATTGGCCCATTCATCTGGATGTTCCTGAGCAATTCCTGGAACTTGTTGCTGAGGTGCTAGAATTCGTCTGGTCCACTGTGCTTCAAAATTCCAGGCAAGATGCATATGGCTAACTGGATGGCCAAGATTTTATACACATCGAACATCTGGCACTTTCGACGTCAGTTCTGACTGACATGTCATGAAGAGCAGGCAGTGAGGGACATTGCCTTGTTTACCTTGATGGTGTACGTGAATAGTAGTTCAGAACTCCTGAAGTGCTAAGTGCCCCAGTGAATGACCTCCAACTGCTGAAGCACATCAGCAAGTACCACGCCATCAACAAAGGAGTCACAGATGCTGCATCGGGTGCAATGATGTGCTGTCTCTGCTGCCTGAGCGACCAACTGGTTGCACTTGCTCTCCTCAGTTCTTGGATATCAGTGAAGAAGTAGGAGATGGTGGTGGTCATGGAAACGACCGAAGGAAAGGAGGATCCTCCTAAAAAGAAGTTTGGGACTGGATATGATGATGATCCAAGGGCCACGGCTGGCTGACTTCTGCACCAAAGGGGCCCTGTCCCTCTTTTAGATGGCACATATCCCAAGCGACTTTCCAGTTAGACCCAACGGATTGGTGAGGCCATATATATTACAAACACGGAAAGCAAGTCTTGCAGTCAATATCAGTAGTCAACAAAGTTTCAGAGAGACGAATCACACTCATCCCAGACTTTAATGCAACCCTCTGTCAGCGAGAGAAGCAAAAGCAGTTCCTTCTACAAGTCGTCTTGGAACAAAGGAGGAGAAATCTAAAGCCAACAAAGCCATTTTTGATGATGTAAAGTAGAGAGGAGAAAATAGGTCCCCTACCAAAATTGTCAGACCATGCACGACCATCAATTTTTATTCAACAGATTAAATATATCTTCGTTTCTATAGTTAATAGGGATAGAATGTAAAACTGAGCTTGTATTTTGAATAAAATGGGACTTGAATTGATTTGAGCACACTTATATATATATATATATATATATATATATATATATATATATATATATATATATATATATATATATATATATATATATATAAAAATAAATATATATATATATATAAAAATATATATATAAATATATATATATATATATATATATATATAAATATATATATATATATATATATATATAAATTATTTGTGTGTGTATATAAATAAATATATATACAATTCTCTATATATATATATATATATATATATATATATATATATATATATATATATATATATATATATATATATATATATATATATATATATATATATATATATATATATATATATATATATATATATATATATATATATATATATATATATATATATATATATACATATATATATGTTTATAGGTATATATATATATATATATATATATATATATATATATATATATATATATATATATATATATATATATATATATATATATATATATATATATATATATATGTATATATATATATATATATATATATATATATATATATATATATATATATATGTATATATATATATATATATATATATATATATATATATATGTATATATATATATATATATATATATATATATATATATATATATATATATATATATATATATATATATATATATATATATATATATATATATATATATATATATATATATATATATATATATATATATATATATATATATATATATATATATATATATATATATATATATATATATATATATATATATATATATATGTATATATATATATGTATATATATATATATATATATATATATATATATATATATATATATATATATATATGTATATATATATATATTTATATATATATATATATATATATATATATATATATATATATATATATATATATATATATATATATATATATATATATATATATATATATATATATATATATATATATATATATATATATATATATATATATATATATATATATATATATATATATATATATATATATATATATTTATAGGAAGAAGGAACCAAGGCCATGAGCCTGCTGTAACAGTTCCTCAGAAAAAAAAAATAAAATAGAGAGACAAATTCAAGATCATCATTTTGAGATGCCTGGACACACTGCGTTTGAAAGACTAGAGATCATAGGCAGCAGGAAATACAGACAGAGGGAGACAGTTCCAGAGCTGACCTGTTGCATAAATGAAAGACTGGGAGTAACGGTTAATTCTTGCATTAGAGAGTTGGACAGAAAAGGGATGAGAGTTTGCTGCCAGACGGGTGCTACGCGCCCGTCGTAGAGGTGGAGGAATGCAAGCAGACAGTTCAGAGGAGCAGTGACCATTAAAGTGGCGATAGAAAAGAGATAAAGATGCAACAGTGGGGCGAAGAGACAGAGGTTGAAGGGAATCAGTAAGAGGAGGAGAGTTAATGAGACGAAAAGCCTTTGACTCCACCCTATTGAGAAGAGCTGTATGTGGGGAGCCTCCCCACACATGAGAGTTGTACTCCACATAGGGGCGGATAAAATCCCTGTATAGAGTCAACAATTGTGCAGGGGTAAAGAAAGAGCGGAGTCGGCTTACCACACCCAATCTCTTGGAAGCAGATTTTACAAGAGATGTAATATGATCTTTCCAAGATAAATCCCGAGTAAATGAAACCCCAAGCATTTTCAAGGATGATGCAGGATTAAGCTGAATATTATTAAACATTAGTGGGTATACCTGTGGAAGATTTTGTCGGGTTGATAGGTGTAAGAACTGAGTCTTAGATGTATTAAAGACAACCATATTATTTTTACCCAAGTCAGAGATACGAGCCAAGTCAGACATTAGGTGTGCCATAGCCTCATCCCTTGTTTGTTGAAGTAACTGTTGAGATGGGCGTTGTGGGAACCGAATGGAAGGTGAAGGGTGGAGTCATCAGCGTATGAGTGGATAGGGTTAGATGTACAGCTTAGAAGATCATTGATGAATAAAAGGAAGAGAGTTGGTGATAGGAGAGAGCCCTGAGGAACACCACTGTTGATAGATCTAGGAGAAGAACGATGGCCGTCTACAACAGCGGCTATAGAACGACCAGAAAGGAAGCTAGCGATGAAGGCAAAGATAGAAGGATAGAAACCGTAGGAGGGCAGTTTGGAAATTAAAGATTTATGCCAGACTCAATCGAAAGCCTTTGAGATGTCAAGTGCAATGGCAAAGCTTTCGCCAAAGTTCCGAAAGGAGGATGACCAGGAATCTGAAAGGTAGGTGAGAAGATCGCCAGTGGAGCGTCCCTGGCGGAACCCATACTGACGATCGGAAAGAAGGTTGTGATAGGAAAGATGCCTTAAAATTTTTCTATTAAGAATTGACTCGAAAACTTTTGAAATACAGGACGTTAAAGCAATTAGACGATAGTTGGAGGGTTGGGAGTGGTCACCCTTCTTTGGGACTGGCTGAATGAGAGCAAACTTCCAGCAAGAAGGAAAGGTACAAGTTGACAAAGGCGAAAGAGATTCCCTAGGCAGGGTGTAAGCACAGAAGCACAGTTCTTGAGAACAACAGGAGGGACCCCATCAGGCCCATATGCCTTGTTAGTACTGAGGCCAGTGATGGCAGAAAATACATCAACTGAAGAAATTTTAATGTCTGCCATGAGGAAGTCAGAGGGGGGAAGTGATGGAGGAACAGCACCGGAATCATCTAAGGTGGAATTGGAGGAGAAAGTCTGTGCGAAGAGATCTGCTTTATCAGTAGAAGAAATAGCTACAGAACCATCAGAGTAGAAAAGAGGAGGGAAGGATGATGAGGTAAAGTTGTTAGAAAGATTTTTGGCAACGTGCCAGAAGGAGCGGGAAGAATTCGAGTCGGAGAGTTGAGAGCATTTAGTATGGATGAAATTATTTTTAGTAGAGCGAAGAACAGACTTAGCACCATTCCGGGCAGAAATGTATAAAAGATGTGATTCAGGGGTGGGTTGGCTCCGGTACCTTTTGTAGGCCTTCTTCTTGTTGCGGACAGCATTAGAACAAGCGTGATTAAACCAAGGCTTTCTTGCGTTAGTGAAAGGATATGAGAAAGGAATGTATGCTTCCATGCCCGAGAGAATAACCTCAGTAATGTGCAAGGCACACTCAGATGGCTCACGGCCATGGAAGCAATAATCATTCCAGGGAAAATCAAAGTACTGCCTGAGGGCCTCCCAGTCCGCGGCTCCAAAATGCCACAGATGACGTTTCCCTGGAGGGTCCACAGGCCGTACCAGAGTGATAGGACAGGTTAAGGTAATAAGGTTGTGATCGGAGGAGCCCAACAGAGAGAAAAGATTAACAGAGTAAGCAGAAGGATTAGTTGTGAGGAAGAGGTCAAGTATGTTGGAGCTCTCTCCAAGGCAGTCAGGGATACGGGTAGGGTGCTGTAAAAGCTGCTCTAGGTCATTAAGGATAGAAAAGATGTAGGCTTGTTCACCAGGTGGATCCGTGAAAGGAGAGGAGAGCCAAAGGTGGTGGTGAACATTGAAATCTCCAAGAATGGAGATTTCAGAGAAAGGAGAAATGGACAGTTGTGTTCCATCGTAGAAGTAAGATAGTCGAAGAATTTTTGATAGTAGAATTAGGAGATAAGTGAACAGCACAGATATATTTAGTCAGAGAATGACAGGAAAGCCGAAGCCAGAGTGTGGAGAATTCAGAAGAATAAAGTTCAGGAACACGAGAGCAAGATAAGTCGTTGCATATGTATACACAACAGCCACCTTTGGCTTTGAAATGAGTATAGAGAAAGTAGGAGGATACAGGAAAGGGTTTGCTGTCAGTTGCCTCAGACAGCTGAGTCTCCGTTAGAAAAAGAAGGTGAGGTTTAGAGGAGGAGAGGTGGTGCTCAACAGAGCGAAAGTTAGAGGAAAGGCCGCGAATGTTGCAGAAATAAAGAAGAAGAGAGTCAGACAGTGGTTCCAGGCACTATCTATCTATCCATATATATATATATATATATATATATATATATATATATATATATATATATATATATATATATATATATATATGTATGTATAAATATAAATATATATATATATATATATATATATATATATATACATGTATATATATATATATATATATATATATATATATATATATATATATATATACTGTATATATATATATATATATATATATATATATATATATATATATATATATATATGTATATATATATACATATATATATATATACTGTAGCTATCTATCTATCTATCTGTATATTTATATGTATATGGAGCCTCTGTGGTACAGTAGTAGAGTGTGCGTTTCGTACACGGGTGAACCAGGGTTCGCGCCCCGCCAGGGTAATAAACTTTGGGAGTATTCATCCGGCCACGTACTGCATTGGCGGACATCAGGGGTGCTGTGGTTGAACCAGTGTCGCATACTATAATGCATGCTTGCACCCAGTCGGCTTGCACGGGCCGATTACACTTGGTTCATAGACTACACACACATCCAAAGCCACTACGACACTACAGTTACACTTACAAGCACTTCTCACCCGACATACAATCTCTACTAGACAGCCTAATCCACTTGGTAGAGATACATTGGCTGTATCATCCCGACTTCGGTCGGGATAGGCCGGTCCTGCAGTGGATACTCAAACGGCTGATGATGATGATGATGATATTTATATATATGTATGTATATATATATATATATATATATATATATATATATATATATATATATATATATTTATATATATTTATTTATATTTATATATATATATATATATATATATATATATATATATATATATATATGTGTGTGTGTGTGTGTGTGTGTGTGTGTGTTTAGCAATAAAACGACAGCACCAAACTTAGAGAAAATAAAGATAATGTCACTGTAAGAATGCATAGTTAGTGGGTTAAACATCAACAGTTATGTTTCGTACCTTCAAGGCGTACATAAATCCCCCATTAAGAATAATCTCGTTAGATGCATGTTGTCACAAATCAAATTCGCGACTTTTTCATTTTGTGAGAAACCGCGAACTATTAGTGGAAAACTCACTGTGTATTATTCGGTTAACCGTTTCTCTCTCCATTTCGATGGTATACTTTTGTCAAAACATTCGTCACTGTTCAAAAGTGACCGTTCTAATGCACCTCATTAAGTGCTCTACTGAGCGATATTATTTTTTCTGTATTGTTCGCCCCTGCTTGCCTCAACCGTTGGCCACGCCTTCTTCCGGCTGGCCTGGGCATCCTACCCCACACATTGAATTTGAATTAGTCTTTTGTCTGTCGCGATGGAGTTTGGTTCTGTGCTCCAGTAGTGAGAGTGAGAGAGGTCTTCTAGCACCCAGACTCCACTAGACTACAGTTCTCTAGACTCCCACCCTTCCTTGGTGATACGCTACATTGACCAGTATTTCCTTTTCGTATTTTCCTAGGTTCTGAGTGAGCGAGTGAGTACGATCTCTTTATTTTGAATTCACTTTGAGATGTTCAATAAATTTAACAGTTCTTTTTCTTTGAGCTTAATGTAATGTAAACTCGTGTTTCATTTCTCCATAATTAAGCTTATTTTCCTTATAGCTCCTAGCTTGCATAAACGCTTTGCTATTCATAACTGGTACTTAGGCCAGTCTTGTTGTATTAAGCTTAAAATCCGTTGCTCCTTCTAGGAGTTAACGCATCAGCAAGTACCTGATATCATTGATAGTATTAGTTATTTATTGTCAGGGGTGAAGTCACTTTCTCCAGAGGCTAACAGTATTAATAAACAGCAATTGTGAGTAATTAGTCTCTGTTGTGTACTGTTGAGAAAGTTTGTAAATTCTCGTTCTGGGAGAGTCGGCGAAGCGGGCCAGCATAAAGTAATCATTGCTTGATTTAGCAAGACAATTCATTGTCCCTGCTCTTCAGTATTATTGAGAATTATCCTTTAATATTGCTTTTAAATTAAAAACCCCGTGACAATTGGCGACCTCATTCCAGGATATTAACTCCTAGCTCTTTATTCATGAGATAATACTCACTCGTTCATATTTAGGTATTTATTATTAAAGTTTATAGGCACATGCTTGCTGGTGTTGACCGTTAGTTTAGCAAGTGAATTTCTGCTTTATTAATCCATAGAGTACTTAACTCTATTTAGTACTTTATTCTTGGTAACGCCAGACGATTTTATTCACTCCTGGGAAGTCGCCGTACCCATTGCGTTAGTTATTGAATCTTCCCAGTCAGTTGCATTCTTGCTTTATTCTTTGCCAGTTAACTAGATAAGACTGGTCACCACTAGCTTGTGTCTGTATTCTTTACTTGTGTTTATTAGCATTCGTTTGCGAAGCAGCAGTCAGTACTCAGTTTTGGCTTGCTTAGTAAATTAGCGGCATGGCTACCACGGTATTTTTACAGGAAGCCAAAGACATGGGGCTTACCGATCCCCAGGAAATTAAAGAATACATACTCTCACGGCATAATCACTAGCAGCAGCGCGAGAATGATGCCCATAAAGAGCGTAAGATTCAGCGCGAATACGAGTGAGAACAGCGCGAACACGAACAAAAACAACGCGAACTCGAGTTAGAACAAGAGCAACAACAACGCGAACTCGAGCTAGTACAAGAGTGAGAACAACGCGAATACGAGCGTGACCAACGAGACAGAGAACGAGAACAAGAACGTGCCGAGCAAGAAGCACACGAAAAACATGAACTTGAAGTGCTGAAGCTCAAGCGAGATTCCTTGCCTTCAGACACATCTGGTGCAGTTGGTCCAAGCTCCACGAGCGTTCTCCCTGCACATGTTATGGCGACCCCACACATCAAGCTTCCTTCATACAAGGAAGGCGAGCGAATCGAGCCGTGCATAGCTCGTTTTGAGGACATGGCAGACATGTATCAACTGGATGAGGCAGCTAAGTGGCTTCAATTTCTTGGTTTATTTGAGGGCCCTGCCCTCGATATTCTCCACAGAATTCGTGGAGACAATCTCACGTATAAGATGATGAAAGCTGCACTCATTAAGGCGTATGGTCTCACAGTAGATGACGCCAAAGTTCAGTTCATGCGAGCTCGTCTCCAAGACAAGGAGACAGCTGTTCAGTTCCTCGACCGTCTCACTGCTTACTTAGGTGAGTGGATGGAAAAAGATCAGACCCCTAACACGCTAGAGGGGATAACTGACCTCATGCTGCGTACACAGCTAGAGTGGTCGTGGCCTGCTGAGCTCATAGCACAGCTTAAGATCTGCCAGGTGAAAGATGCCAGCCAAATGGTGGAAAAGGCTGACGCATATTTCACTGCATACGGGTATCAAACTCGCAAGCAGCATTCCTGGAACAGAAAAGCTGATAAATCTGGGAAACTGTCTCAGATTGAACCCCACCAACAAGGCCATTCTCAGAATAATGGCCAAGGTCCAAAATCACAGTGGAAAGACCAGGGGCAAAACACTCAGAAACCTGAGTGGAAGAGGTACAACAGGTACCCTAACCAGCAGCAGTATCAGCCACGCAACCAACCGTCGGGACCATCCTTTTTACCACCAGCTCAAGTGAATAGGAGGCAGGAGGCGAACACAGCCTTCATTCCTCAACAGCAGCATGGTGGTCACGTCCCTCGTAGTACGGGTACTACCCTACAGTTCACTAGTCCCACAGTAACAGTGAACCCCCCTCCACAGATGGCCAATGTTCCATCTCCACAGGCAGTGAGTACGACCCCTCAAGTATCAAATTCTCAGGGCACTATGTTTGCCGCATCATTTATGCAGCAGCCTCATGAGTGGCTAGCTGCTTCCTCCACAGGCCCTCCCACAGGTGACAGTGCCTTCCTTGTCCAGCTAGGGTTTGTGGGAGACATCCCTGTGAAGATCCTGAGAGACAACGGGTCCTCAGGTTGCTCTGTCAAGCAGAGTCTAGTTCGGCCTGAGCAGTACACAGGTCGACAGATCCAAGCTAACCTTATAGATGGATCAGTGAGATTGTTCCCTGAGGCATGTATCCAGGTGGCATCTCCATTTTATACTGGTACGACACTCGCAGTTGTCATGCCAGAACCTTTATTTGACCTAATTGTAGACAATATTCCCGGTGTCAAGGATAGTTGCACCGAAGATGACACTACTCAGACATCGGCTGCCGTAACACGAGCCATTGCTGAGGCTCCAGACTGTGTCACCTCTGTGATCATTGAATCTCCGCAAGATCTGATGTGTAGCCAAATTGTTGTTCAAGAACAACATTCTTACCCGACACTTGCTGCCATGTGGAAGAAACAAATGGGTAGAGTGATAAAGTATTCACGGGGAGGTCGAGCCAAGTTCCTTTGCAAACAAGGACGGCTTTGCCGTGAGTCACGAACACCCGAGGGCGAGGTTCGATTGCAGTTTGTCGTTCCCACCAAGCAGTGTTAGAATTGGGTCATTGTTCAGCCTCAGGAAGTCACCTGGGCAAAAGGAAGACCCAGGGCCGTATCTGAGCTGACTTTTTCTGGCCAGGGATGCGACGAGACATAGATAGTTTTGTGCGTTCCTGCAATGTGTGTGTATGTAACACCAATCAGGAACATGTCCTTCCTGCGCCATTTGTAACCACACCCGTAATCTCTGAGTCAGTTGAGAGACAGGGTAGTGGTGAAGTGGGTGCAGGCCTGACTTCTCGCCCATTGGCCCCACAGGACACATCATGTCCAGGGCCTGTACATAAATATGTACCATAAGTTAAGGGGGAAAGTTCGAGAACCCGCAGAAGCGACCCGAGGCTGTGTCTGCGGACACACAAGCCCGAGTTTGTGTAATGATTCTCAGCTGCCCTGATATTGTATATACATGTGTACTCTAGGGTAAAGGGGGGAAGTTTGAGGACCCGTGTGCAGTCCGAGGCTGTGTCTGCGGACACACGAGCCCGAGTTTGCACAAGGATTCTCAGCTCCCAGATATTACTATAGGCTCTAGGTTGAGGGGGAGGTTGAGGACCCGTGTGCAGTCTGAGGCTGTGTCTGAGGACACACGAGCCCGAGTTTGCATAAGGATTCTCAACTTGCCGACACTAATCGTAAGTGTAGAGCTAAGTTTAACCAGTAAACTACACGAGTCCTCGAGACCAACTGCGTCCAGGGACTACGTTTCCTGGTTAATAATGTACCTAGTAAATTAATGGCGACCTCGAATGTACGAAGCTTAGGCTGTCACTCGTATTGTTCAGCTAGAGCGTACCTTTCGTAGCATGTACTGATTGCTAGGCAGAGAGAGTAATTGTAATGTAATAAGAATTTTTGTCTCATTGACACTTTTGATGCTCCACCTTAATTGATTTTGCAGGTACAGCGATGGGTGTAGCAGTTTTGCTGTGCAGGCCAGCTGATCGTCTGCCGCACGTTGCCGCCTCTTCTCCTCTGCCATCGTCGTCGCCATATTATCAATATTTACTGTATTATTTTACACGTAGGTACAGTTACACTACAACTGTCACACCTACACCGTGTATCACATACATCACACTACACAACAATTAGTTGTCAGTGTAAATGTAGCGAACTTTCGCTCAGTTTGACCTGAGTACAGGATTTTCACCATCGTCACGGAGTTTTTTTCCCTCAAGCTTGCCTCTATTAACGTAAATACGAGGTTTTTACGCTCATTGGCGATAGTGATTTTCTCCCGTAGCGGGATAGCACACACACCACAGTGTGAATCTTGTGTGACTGAGTTAGGATGTGTTCATATATATATATATCCACAAATTTTTTCCCATAAGGAAAAAATTTCATTTTGAAGGGGCGTAATGTCAAGAATCAAATTCGCGATATTTTCGTTTTGTGAGAAACCATGAACTATTAGTGGAAAACTCACTGTGTATTGTTCGGTTAACCGTTTCTCTCTCCATTTCGATGGTATACTTTTGTCAAAACATTCGTCACTGTTCAAAAGTGACCGTTCTAATGCACCTCATTAATTGCTCTACTGAGCGATATTATTGTTTCTATATTGTTTGCCCCTGCTTGCCTCAACCGTTGGCCACGCCTTCTTCTGGCTGGCCTGGGCATCCTACCCCACACATTGAATTTGAATCAGTCTTTTATCTGTCGCAACGGAGTGTGGTTCTGTGCTCCAGTAGTGAGAGTGAGAGAGATCTTCTAGCACCCAGACTCCACTAGACTACAGTTCTCCAGGCTCCCACCCTTCCTTGGTGATACACTACATTTACCAGTATTTCCTTTTCGTATTTTCCTAGGATTAAGAGGTTAGCTTCTGAGTGAGCAAGTGAGTGCGATCTCTTTATTTTGAATTCACTTTGAGATGTAATGTTAAATTTATTCCTTTGTAATCAATAAATTTAACAGTTCTTTTTCTTTGAGCTTAATGTAATGTAAACTCGTGTTTCATTTCTCCATAATTAAGCTTATTTCCCTTATAACTCCTAGCTTGCATAAACGCTTTGCTATTCATAACTGGTACTTAGGCCAGTCTTGTTGTATTAAGCTTAAAATCCGTTGTGCCTACTAGGAGTTAACGTATCAGCAAGTACCTGATATCATTGATAGTATTAGTTATTTATTGTCAGGGGTGAAGTCACTTTCTCCAGAGGCTAACAGTACTAATAAACAGCAATTGTGAGTAATTAGTCTCTGCTGTGTACTGTTGAGAAAGTTTGTAAATTCTCGTTCTGGGAGAGTCGGCGAAGCGGGCCGGCATAAAGTAATCATTGCTTGATTTAACAAGACAAATCATTGTCCCTGCTCTTCAGTATTATTGAGAATTATCCTTTAATATTACTTTTATTCTAAAAACTCTGTGACACATGTTATGAATAACAAAAAGAGTTTGACATTATTCTTGTTCCATCAGTGAGTGTGTGGCTATCGGTGATAGTGTCTGTAGGTGTCGGTGCTCTGCTCTACCGCCTCATCAGTGAAATCCAGGGCTCTCTTCCTGCAACTAATCCCCTGCCCTCTGAAGCCTTCATGAGTGTTTTGGGATCCTTTCTTGCACAGTCCCTCTCCCGCTCCCCATGGCTATCCTCAGGCAGAGTGAGTATAGAGTGACTCTATAGC
>NC_137009.1:16873488-16900988 GCF_032717465.1 Coenobita brevimanus
TTACTCTCGTACTACATATAAATTCGTAATAAATGAATAAATGAATACCGTTTATGAGTGGTGTGAAATAGTTACCCTCCCATAGAACTCATTCTCTTTGGAGCCAGCCCGATAGAAAACCCAGTAAGGTAAGGGGTACTGCTACCTCTATCGAGTATTTTAATCCTCAGGTGAGTAATTTCTCTATGAACTTTCGATGTTTCTCACCAAAAGTGGAGGTTTGAGCCAAAAATTTTTTTTTTCCAAAAATGGTTGGGATTGGGGGGAGTCAGTGGCGGAAAATCGGTTGGGACTGTGCATGTTAATGGTAAAAACCTGTTTATTATACATATCTATGTGATGCACTTGTCTCTGTAAAAACAGATAGTTGGAAAAGGATAAACAGGATAGTCTATGTGGAACAAGACCAGTTAAGAGATGGAAAACATGCAAAAAAAAAAAAATGTTTTGTATGACTCGAATTCAAGTTATCAGAATCTCAATGGTTGGATTTATGATGATGCGGATTCACGTCATCAGAATCTCAAAAGGTTAAAAGATTACCAATGACTTTAACTGATTCAAATCATTGAATAACAAGCAGATATTACGAAGTAGTCGCGTTTTTCTCCTTCCATCTGAGCAATCGAAATTAGGTGCTCATGGTTGCTTGGTGTTTTCACTTGAAAGTTTTTGAGTGCTCAGAACTCCTCAGTAGCAAAGCAGTTCAAGAAGCCTAACTATATTTGACCACTTTCCACCAACTGATGTCAGGGGTGGTTTAACACAGAACGATAAGTCTGGATGACACCACCACAATAGCATCAAAACAGTGGAGGACGAAGTTTGAACAAGCACAAACTGCAGCATAAAAAAAAAAAAAAAAAAAAATTGCCTAAAAGGATAAGTAATGATAATGATGATAGTAAATATTAAGAAATGTGTTAACAATGGACAGTCCTGTGTACGTTTAAATGACTGAGAGTGGATGATGTGCGACAGATAAACAGGTGTAAATGGGGAGTAAGCAGGACCATGAGACTATCAATTATCTTCCGTGTTGGTGCATGAAAAAAACATTGACTGACGATACCGAAACAGATAAAGGACTAACATTGTTGAAACATTAGTGGCCAGAGATCTTGTGAGAGGGAGTGAACTGGAAAGGAACTAAGCGTACTGTCCTCCGCCTATTGGCTCATAGCCGAGAAGCTCAAAGATCCCTACCTGGGAGTTCCCTTCTTTATTAAATTTTGAAAATGCCCAGTTCCGTCCTTACTGAGGACATTGAGAGCCAATGGGTTAAAGAAACTGGTACATTTGCCAATGTTTAACCCTTTAATGTCCAGAGTTTCTATGAGAGGGAGTGTGCTGGAAGGGTACTAAGCTACTGCTCTCAACCTATTGGCTCATATTTGTGAAGTTCATAGGTCTACCCAGGGGTTCCCTTCTATATTAACCTGTTGAGAGTGATAGGCCTCATATGGGACTTATCCGAGTTGAAAGCGATAGGCCTCAAATGAGTGTGATTTTCACAGGTGTACCCAAATCGTACCATAAGGAGTAGGTGGCTGAAATTTGTATGGAAAATAGGGGCAGGTGGCAGCTCTCAAAACCACCAACACACTGCCCCATATATGCTCAGAATACATGCACGCAGACACCATGGAGTGCACACGTAAATTGTCCTCCTGTGACGCCGCCAACCCCACACCAGGCATTAGGGAATCTGCAAACACACACACACACACACAAACAAACACATGAGAGAGAGAGAGAGAGAGAGAGAGAGTTACAAGTAAATTGTTTAATAATGTATGCTTTGTCGGCACTGCTTAAGGTAATTTATCATTGTTTGAGAGAGAGAGAGAGAGAGAGAGAGAGAGAGAGAGAGAGAGAGTTACAAGTAAATTGTTTAATAATGTATGCTTTGTCGGCACTGCTTAAGGTAATTTATCATTGTTTGAGAGAGAGAGAGAGAGAGAGAGAGAGAGAGAGAGAGAGAGTGAGAGAGAGAAAGCGTTATGAGTAAATTGTATAATAATGTATGCTTTGTCGGCAGTGCGAAAGGTAATTTATCATTGTTTGAGAGAGAGAGAGAGAGAGAGAGAGAGTGAAAGGGGATCTGCAAACACACACACACGAGAGAGAGAGAGAGAGAGAGAGAGAGAGAGTGAGAGAGAGGGAGTGAAAGGGGATCTGCAAACACACACACACGAGAGAGAGAGAGAGAGAGAGAGAGAGAGAGAGAGAGTAAATTGTATAAAAATGTATGCTTTGTTGGCAGTGCGTAAGGTAACTTACCATAGTTAGAGAGAGAGAGAGAGAGAGAGAGAGAGAGGGTTGATGATACAGTAATCACGTGATCCTTGCCCAAGGCCATGGTAAATATAGGCTAACAGACAATGCCCTTCCTTACCTTACTCCCCGCGAGTGGTGGGTTGCTGTTCATCTTCTGGCCATTTCATCTCACCACCACGTGACTTTATGTAGTCAATTGAAAAAGGTTAGAAGTTAAGACGAGATGTTGAGTTATTATATTATGACAAAATGCAGGAGGCTGTGTTGTTCTCTAATCTAACACTCGTTTTATCTATTGTAATTGTTCTGCCAAGCCTACAGGTTACCAATACGAACTCAGAGAAAGATTGATAATAGTTTCCATCAGTTTCTGGGGATATGACAAGTGAAGAAATTACTTAATCGCTCAAACTGACAGCAAGCAAATACTGCTTTTTTCTCGTAAGGTCTATCTGTCCTTACGTATTCCTACCAGCTTTCCTCTCGTTTTATTCAAAGAAAATAATTTTAGCTACGTAATATGGTACATTAAAGAGTGTATATATTTGATATAATAAAGGATTATAATTTTGAAGATAAATTTGTCAGGATATAAGTTCTTCAACACAATGAGTGAAAACCTATGATTGCAGGCAGCTTTAATTTACAAGGCATTATGATAAAACTCATTATGAACGGTGACTCGGCTACAAGGATGGAGATTGTTAATTAGGTCTTTTTAAGTTTTTCCATGTTCTGCGTTGTCATACTGGAACAACACGGGTTCCCCCTAATAATGTAGACGGGCCTTTCAATACTTATAAGAAAAAAAATTTAAACAATGTTTGCCGGAAATGCCTCGATTTTTGCTTCTTGATTTACTTTTTCGCCCTGTGTTACTTCTCCTCTCTAATCTTCTTACATTATATGACCAAGTGTCCACTGTAAGGCTCTTAATATGTCAATCATGTTTTTTCTCAAAGGAAGGACTTATTCTCACCTAAGCTGAGTATTATCTAGAGGTAACAGGTGTATTCTATTATAAACAATCACTTGGAATCGATAGCGAAAAAATACAACCCTCTGTGTGTGGGAGGGGGTAGGGGTTATGTGTGTGTGTGTGTGTGTGTGTGTGTGTGTGTGTGTGTGTGTTCTTACCTAATTGTATCTTTACAGGAATGAGTCAAGCTCGTACTGTCCCGTGTCTTAAACCCTATTTATCGTACATATCCTTAA
Source organism: Coenobita brevimanus (assembly GCF_032717465.1). Classification (NCBI taxonomy): domain Eukaryota; kingdom Metazoa; phylum Arthropoda; class Malacostraca; order Decapoda; family Coenobitidae; genus Coenobita; species Coenobita brevimanus. The sequence continues at coordinate 16,876,984 of NC_137009.1, forward strand.
ATTTGTGAATTGTTTTGGCACACACTATTTCATTCGGTAGTGCATTCCATTGATCAATTGCTATGTCTGGGAAACTGAATTTCCTTACGTCTTTATCACCTCTCTTCTTATGCAGTTTTTTGCAGTGTCCTCTTGCTGATGCTTCTCCATATGTTAAGTAATCATTTATGTCTATTTTCTCCTTCCCTGATATGCACTTATATAGCATTATCATGTCACCTCTTTTCCTTCTCTCCTGTAGTGTTGGTAGATTCAGTTTATTTAGTCTTTCTTCGTAGCTTAGGTCCCTTAAGCTTGGTATCCATCTTGTAGCGGCCCTTTGAACTTTTTCAATCTTGTGTATGTGCTTTTTGAGATGAGAACTTCAGACTACTGATGCATATTCCAGGGTTAGTCTAATGAATGATGTTATTATCCTTCTTAGCATGTCTTCATTTATGTATGTGAATGCTATTCTCATATTTGCAAGCAGTGTATACATGTTCCGTACCTTCTCGCTGATGTGGTCAGCCGGAGATAGTCTGTTATTGATAATCACACCTAGGTCTTTCTCTGTTTCTGATGTGTATAGGGTTTTATTTCCTAACTTATAATCCCAATCAGGTCTTTTTCCACTTTTACCAAACTTGATTACATGACACTTGTCCACATTGAATTCCATTTGCCATGTACTACTCCATTCATGAAGTTTATTTAATTCTTCTTGTAGCTCTTTACAAGAGTCTGTGTTAGTAATTCTCCTTTGTATTTTTGCATCATCTGCAAACATATTCAGATAGCTCTTATTTCCAGTGTTACTGTTTATATCATTTATATACACTAAAAACATGATTGGTGCCAGCACTGAACCCTGTGGTACTCCACTAGTCACTTCTTTCCATGATGAGTAGTTTCCTCTTAGTACTGTTCTCATTTCTCTTTTTATGAGAAAGTCTTGCATCCAACAAAACAGTTTGCCTCGAATTCCTCCTTGATGGTACAGTTTCCATAAAAGTCTTTGGTGTGGTACTTAAAAAGACGTACGGTCCACCCATCCTTCCCTTTCCTGAATTGTGTTTGTTACTCTGTCATAGTAGCTGAACAGATTAGTAAAACATGATTTTCCTTTTCTGAAACCAAACTGTCTTTCTGTTATCATACTGTGTTCTTCTAGATGATTTACCCAAGCTTTTCTTATAAGCTTTTCTAATACCTTGCTTACAACACTGGTCAGTGATACTGGTCGGTAGTTGAGTGGATTTTGTCTATTTCCTTTCTTGAATAAGGGGACAATATTTTTTTTTTTTTTTTTTTCCAAATATCAGGTAGTTTACCTTGACTCAAGGATTTCTTGAAAATTAAAAATAATGATTTACATAACTCCTTTGCACATTTTCGTAGTACCCAACATGAAATTTCATCAGGACCACTTGCTTTTCCTCTGTCTAATCCTCTTAACTCCTCCTGTATTACTTTTTCTGCTATTTGTATTTCTGGTAGTATGTGTGGACATGCATGTTCCACATAGTCCCTCTCAAAATTTTTTTCTTCTGTAAAAACTAATTGGAAGTTCTTATTTAGTGCTTCACAAATATCTTTCTCTTGTGTATAAGTGATTCCCTCGTCCATGATTGATTGTATTATATCTTTTACTTTGTTTTTGCTTCTGATATAGCTGTAAAACAGCTTTGGTTGATCACTACTTTTATTTGTTATATCCTCCTCAAACTGTTTTTGGGCTTCCCTCCTTATTCTTGTATAATCGTTTCTTGGCTGTTTGTAATTATTATACGCCCTTTCACTATTATGTCTTCTGTATCTATTCCACAACAAATCTCTTCTTTCTTTTGATTTTTTACATTCTGTATTGAACCATTTCTGTATTTTCTTATCTGCTTCTTTGTGCTGTGGGATGTACTTCTGGACTCCTATTTCATAAAATTCACAGAATTTTTTATATACAGCATTTAAATCTTGTCCTCTAAGCTCATTTTCCCAATCAACTTCTAAGAAATACTTCTTTAGGTCTTGATAATTTCCCTTTTTATAGTTTAGGCTCTTTTTGTAACTGTCATTGCTGTTTACTGTGTCATATGCTATCCTGAAGTTATAATTTAGTACTGCATGATCGCTTTTGCCAAGTGGAGGGTGATATATTAAACTGTCAATATCATTTTCTTGCTTAGTAAATATTAGATCTAGCACTGAAGGTACATCAAGTCCTCTTTTTCTGGTGGTTTCCCTCACAAGTTGTGTTAGGAAGAACTCTTGTACGAGATCCAGGAGCTTTTGGTCCCAACAGCTTTCTTGGCTTATAATATCTAGAGTATTCCAATTTATATGTGTATTGAAATCCCCAGTTAGTATAATACTTTCTGATTTCTCTTCCATTTTATGTAGTAATGATCTTAAACTCTGAATTGTACTCTCTGTCAGGTCCTCATATTCATCTCTTTCCCATGTGTTTGATCTGGGTGGCATGTACAAATTGGCTACAATTACTTTACCTTCAGATGTGTTGATCTCTACTGCAATCAGTTCTACTTGTGATGGTATATCTAGTTTTATTTCATTGACTTTTAGATTTTTCTTAGCTAATATTATAATTCTTCCTCCTTTTTTTAAATTTCTTTCTCTTCTCCATATATTGTATTCCTCTAAGTTTAGTATGTCATTGGATATCCTTGGTGTTAATTTTGTTTCAGTTAGGCATATTATTTGTGGTTCATTTTCTCTGACATAATCACTTATCTCTAGTAATTTAGATACCATTCCATCCACATTTGAGTACATCAACTTTATCATCTTGTTTATATACTTGTCATGACATGGTTCTACTACCTTCCTCCTTTTTATTCCATCCTGTTTGTGTACCACTTTCGTTCCTGTAATCCTATTACTTTGTAAAAAGATTTCTTCTTCTCCTCTTCTGATCTTCCCTCATTTTTTGTTTTTGCTTCCTCCCTTTTCTCTTTCAGTAATTCCAGTTCCTCTTGTGTTAGGCATCTTTTTATCCATACATTTTTGAACTCCTCTTTTTCCATAAGATTCTTTGCATTTTTTAGTATCTCTTCCACAGTGCTTACACTCTGGAAAGTGTGTGTGTGTGTGTGTGTGTGTGTGTGTGTGTGTGTGTGTGTGTGTGTGTGTGTGTCAGTCTCGTCTTCCTTAGGAGAGGGTCGTTTTCTCATCTAATATGAATAATTTCCTGAGGCGCCAACATGAATAAAGTTCCAAATAGCCTGAATTTCTAAATTTGATAATTATGAGCTCTGTTTGTCTCTGTGTCTTCTCGAAGGGTCGCGTTCCCATGATTGTTGAATAAAATCGTCTTGTGATCGCATGAATAAAATGACAAATCATCTGAGAAAATAACTGAGAGTCTCATTTTGTCATTCTCTCTGTCTGTCAGACTGTCAGGTCGTCCTTAGGCAATGAGTAATTTCTACCCAAAAATTACCAAAAGTTTAGAGCTAGTATGAATATAACGGAAACAAGAAGATTCACTGAAAGAATGCAACACTTGTGCACATCAGCCGGCGTAAGGACTGAATATATTACTGTAACATGTGGCCTTGTCCTTGGTCTATTTGTTCTCAAAATCGAATCACTTTATGCTTGCTTAACCTATAACATTTCCAAGAAGTCTAGCTTAAATCAAATCAGGACTCTTTGATTTTACTTTGCCTACTAGTGACCTTGACTTGATTCACTAATCTAAAAATCGAAACTATCATTGGCTTAACCTGAATCCTTAACAGAATTTAGTATATATCGGATGGAAACTATTAAAGTGACCTGGTCCGGTAACCTTTATCATTGACTAATTGTTCGATTATTTTCCACCCATCCTTCATGTTTGATGAATTTCGAATGAAAATTGTTGTGGTATATTATTCACACACAGACTCACTGATCAATATCTGACCTTGCTCTGCGACCTGGGTCTGAGACTGATAGTTCTCATTCTTGAATCTTCCTGTTCCTTCCTTACCCTTAACCGTTCAACCAAGTTTGGCTTAAATGATATAAATACTAAGCTGACCTTGCCTTGGTATGTTGGTTTTTACCTTTCCCTTTTGACCTTCACTTTTGGCTGATTGTTCTTAAAGTCGGACCTTTTTATTTTTTCCTTTTCCCCAACCGTTCAACGATGTTTTGTGCAAATAGGATAAAAACTGCTTACTTTTTCCTTATCATGAGACCTTGATCTTTTATCCGTTATTTTAAAATTTTAAAAAATAAAAAATGGTTATTCTTTGTCTGATCTTCAATCGCTTCACCGGATTTGATTAAAAATAGGATTGTAACTCTCAGACGAACTTTGGCTTTCTGTGACCTTGCCCTTTCACTGTGTGGTCCTGAAACAGAAACGTATCATTCGTGCCTTATCCTTAAGCATTCTTCCTAATTTGGTCTAAATTGCATTATAAAAAAAATTTCATTTTCCTTTGTCACGTTTGACCTAATCCTGTGAACTTGACCTTTGATATATTGTTCTAAAAACAATAAATTTTCTCATGGAATTACGCTGCACCATTCAAGCACCTTAGATTAAGATCGGATAACGACTGTTAGTTTGTTAACACACACACACACACACACACACACACACACACACACACACACACACACACACACACACACACTCTTCGGAAGCCCAGGTGTATTTAATGTGCCTCAATAAGTAAGAATGTCTTCCTTATGAGTGAGGGGTGTTTTACCTTAGGGTAAAAAAAATTGAATCATGAACAAATATCGGCAATCATGAGAAAATATAAAATAATGTATTTGAACACATTATTCAAAGAGTGCCATTCCGTCAGTCTGTATGATTTTTAAGTCTTCCTCTCCAGAAGAGTTGTATTTGTACGTAATTCAAATAAAACAACATTGCAGTTACAATAATAAAATAATAAACAAGAAGCAGTGCCAAGACACAGCAAATCCGTCCCCGGCAGTCATTTTAGTGCTTACGTATAAGCACAACAAAATATCTAGTCAAAGATGTCACCCATAAAAGTTGGAATATATTGGGTGAAATCTGACGATTTTATGCCCACTTGAAATATTAGGTCCGACCCACCTGACACTGACTCCCCTACCGCTAACTGGGGCGTGACTCCCCTGATGTAATGAGGTATGTTATAGGATGCAGATTTGAAAGATGCTCCTTTAGGTTTTGGTTTCATGTCGAGATGACGAACTTGAAAAGAGTTATAGCGAGAAAACAACTTGCTTTTACATTTTTTAAATATATGTATTTTTTTTGCAGGGCCAACAGCCTGGGCCTTGTCCCAGTTTGGCCAAAACGTAATTCAGTGATTTGAAGGTCATAGCCCATCATCCCTGTAATTTTGGTCAAAATCGCATCAGTAATTTTTGCGTAAAGTGGTTAACAGGCAGACAGACAAACAAACAAACCGAGTGAAAACAATACCCGTCCCAGAGCCCCTCTGGGGCAGGAACAGATAATCAATGTGAATGAACAACGAAGAGGCTGTATCTATCTTTCTATCGATCTGTCTTAGAGGAGAGGCGTTTTCGTTCCAAATATGGACGTCATTGTTTGCCGGTAGCAAGGATGGAATTGTCGTGTTGAATCTTAATGGCGTGTGTCTGTTTGTTCCAGTATCTGTTTTCTTTCCAGTACGGGAATTGTATATTTTCACCTTGACTTATTAAATGTGTTTGATGGTAGTAAGAATTATATAACAATATTAAATAATATATTGAGGTGTATTACTCTCCGTCAGTTTTTCTGTCTGTCTGGCTGTCTCTGTGATGATGTCCTGAAGATGACTTGTATTCAGCTACGTTATTCTCTACCACAGAGAACTTCAAAAGAAGTTCAGTGCTGATGAAACCACTACTGTAATTTACATTTCAAGCCATTATATCTTTTTTCCTTTTGCATGATGTTCTTTTGTTTTGTTGCTATGCACTCATCTATAATTTGCGTATATTTACCAAGTACAGGTTCTGTAACACGTCCCAGATATCGTGAACTCCTTCAAACCGCGAAACAAAGGAGTGAGCATTGTGTGAAGGATGAGGGGAGGGTCGTTTGGGACTGTCCGAACACATACCGTTTTTGGTTCCATGGACCTGTCATCGACAAATAATGATACTTTTTTTTGATCGAATGTGTTAAACATTTTAATCGAACATTTGTTTGAACTTTAACATAATATTCTGGACAGCAAGTTGGGCTCTAACAGTTCTATCAGTAAGACAACAAAAACAATACAAAAGAGAGCCAAATCTGATTCGTTCATATCGAGATGCCTGGACACATTACGTTTGAAATACTGGAGATCATAGGAAGCAGGAAATACAGACAGAGGGAGACAGTTCCACGGTTGACCTGTTGCATAAGTGAAGGACCGGGAGTAACGGTTAACTCTCGCGTTACAAAGTAGGACAGAAATGGGATGAGAGTTTGTTGCCAGACGGGTGCTACGCGCCAGTCATACAGGAGGAGGGATACATGCAGTTAGTTCAGATGAGCAGTGGCCATTGAAGTGGCGATAGAAAGGTGATAAAGATGCAACAGTGTGGCAAACAGACAGAGATTTAAGGAGCCAGTAAGAGGAGGAGAGTTAATGAGACGAAATGCCTTTGACTCCACCCTGTTGAGAAGAGCTGTGTGTGGGGAGCCTCCCCACACATGAAAGCTGTACCCTACACAGGGACAAATAAAACCCAAGTATAAAGTCAACAATGGTGCAGGGGTAAAGGTGATACAGAATCAGCTTTGCACACCTAATATCTTGGAAGCAGATTTTACAAGAGATGCAATACGATCCTTCCAAGATATGTCCCGAGAAAATGAAACCCGAAGTATGTTTGAAGATGATGCAGGGTTGAGCTGGATATTATTAAACATTAGTGGGTACTCCTGTAAAAGATTCTGTCGGGTTCATAGCTGTAAGAACAGAGTCCTCGATGCATTAAAAACAACAAGATTATTTTTACCTCAGTCAGAGATACGAGCCAAGCCAGACATTAGGTATGCCATTGTGTCATCCCTTGTTTGTTAAAGTAACTGCTGAGATAGACGTTGAGGGAACCAAATGGAAAGGTGAAGGGTGGAATCATCAGCATATGAGTGGATAGGGTTAGATGCACAGCTTAGAAGGCCACTGATGAATAGAAGGAAGAGAATTGGTGATGGGACAGAGCCCTGAGGAACGTCACTTTTGATAGTTCTACTCGTAGGAGACGAACGGTGGCCGCGTACAACAGTAGCTATAGAAAGACCAGAAAGGAAGCTATAGATGAAGGCACAGCAGATAGGATAGAAATCATAAGAGGCAGTTTGGAAATTAAAGATTTATGCCAGACTTCATCGAAAGCCTTTGAGATGTCAAGTGCAATGGCAAAGCTTTTGCCAAAGCCCGGAAAGGAGGACGACCTTGAGTCTGAAAGGTAGGTGATGAGATCGCCATTGCAGCTTCCCTGACGGAACCCATACTGACGATCAGAAAGAAGATTGTGCTAGGAAAGACTCTGTAAAATTTTTCTGTTAAGAATAGACTCGAAAACTTTTGAGACACAGGATGTTAAAGCAATTGGGCGATAATTACACGGTTGGGAATGGTCACCCTTCTTTGGGACTGGCTGAATGGGAGCTAACTTCCACCAAAAAGGGATGGTACAAGTTGATAGACAAAGACGATAGAGTTTACCCAGGCAGGGTGTAAGCACAGAAGCACAGTTCTCGAGGACAACAGGAGGGACTCCATCAGGCCCATATGCCTTGTTAGTACTGAGGCCAGTGATAGCAGAAAGTACATCAGCTAATGAAATTTTAATGTCAGCCATTAGGAAGCCACAGGGGGGAAGTGATGGAGGACACTACCCGCTCGTGTGGACGGGACCTAACACAGAAACATATATATAATGCAGTTGCGAAAATAAGTATCGATTAACCTCATTAACGTAAAAGTCAGAATGGCCTCTGAAACCCAGTGATGTAACCTTCAGAATCCAAGCACTTTCCATGATATAACTGCTTATTTATGATTTTGAGACTGTTATCCACAACTAGACCCCACGAAGAAAATAGCTGCTCTGCCTCATAATACAGTGGCCTGGAGCAGTTTGTGAATTTGCAATGCATGCTATACTATCAGCTCGATTTCAGTCTGGTAGCAACTGGCTTCCCTCTTGACTTGCTTCAAGCGAACTTTTTTTTTTTTTTTTTTTTTAAATAACAGAACGGAGGAAGGAAAAACAAATGTGGAAAAAAAAAAAAATCCATACACCAGATTACTGGTGTCCTCTATTCATAAAATATCTGTAACAGTTAGACTTGAACAGTTGTGGGTTGAAATTTGGAGGAAAACAACTCTGGGGAAGCGAGTTCCAGAGAGACGCAGTTCGGGGAATGAAAGAATTCTGATAGGCAGAAGTTCTGCAATATGGTTGAGTGACATTCCAGTCATGAGCGCTACCAGATGCCCGTGTAGCACGAGGGAAGGCATGGAGAGGTGGCACCATGGACGCAACTTCGTCTGAGCATTTGCCAAAAAAATATCTGTAAAATAATGCAAGGGAGGCAACATTCCTTCTTACTTGCAGGGGAGGTAGTTTATATGTAATGGCAGGGTTGTTAATGATTCTAACAGCTTTATTCTGAATTTTGTCTAGTTGTCTTAATGCAACCTCTCCACAACCATTCCACAAGGGTGAACAATATTCAAGCTGAGAACGCACATGACTCTTATAAATTATAGCTAACTGCTCATCGGTGAAGAAGTTACGGACTCTCTACAGTAATCCAAGTTTCTTTGAGGCGGTTTTAGCAAGTGATCTGACATGAGAAGTCCAGCTGAGGGCACTGTTAAGTGAGACACCAAGAATTTCAATACTTTTGGCGATGGGAATATTAGTAGCACTGAAGGTAATGTACGAATCTGGCAATATCTGTCTATTAGTAAACTGTATATATTTAGTTTTACTAGCATTAAAAGAGACAAGGTTGTTTTGTCTCCATTCACTGATTGTAGCTAGATCTTGATTTATGGAGATGGCTGTACTGAGTTGAGAGGTAGAGATATTGGACTTTGTAAATGGATGTCTGAGTGTGAATGAACTATGTAGTGTTAAGTCATCTGCATATGAGTGAACGGGATTGTGAGTGACAGATAAGAGATCATTAATATGAACCAGAAATACGGTTGGCGCCAGAACTGATCCCTGCGGCACGCCGGCGTTAATTGAGTGGAAATTCGAATATACATCATCTACTTTTACTCTTATTTTCCTGTCACTAAGATAAGAAGAAATCAAAGGAACAAAAGACGTTAGTCCATAGCAAGGGAGTTTGGACAGCAGGGAACGGTGCCATACTCTGTCGAAAGCTTTAGAGATATCAAGAGCTACTGCATGAGTTTCTCCAAAAAGATCAATTGATTGATGGATGGTATGAGTTATGAGATTGAGTATGTCAGTGGTGGATCTTTCGTGGCGAAAACCGTATTGTCTATCACTAATTAAGTTGTTGGATTCAAGATGTTTAACAATATGCTTATTAATTAAAGTTTCAAATACCTTACCAAGAGAAGATGTGACAGCTATTGGTCTGTAATTGGAGGGGTCAGACGAGCTTCCTTTCTTTGGAATTGGGTGGATATTGGCTTCTTTCCATGAATTTGGGAATAAAGACGTATGCATAGTCTGAATAATTTGGCTAAGACAGAGGCAAGTTCAGGGGAACACTTTTTCAAAACAATTGGCTGAATTCCATCTGGGCCTGGAGCTTTGTTGGTGGGTAAATTGTCTAGGATGGATTTTACGAATCTTGTCTGTATTTTAAGTGGGGCAATTTCGGGAGAATCAAGTTCCAGTACTAAGACATTCTGGCTGGTATCATCTATGGTAGAGTTTCTTGCAAAGGTACTAGCAAAGATATCTGCTTTCCCACGTGGGTCATTTGTAATATTACCATCTGAAGATTTTAGTGGGGGAATGGAAGATGACTTGTTAAAGTTATTATTGAAAGAATTAAGAGTTGACCAGAATACTCTATTGTCATTAGGGTTGTTAAGTAGTTTTGATGCTTGCTTTTGAAGAAAGTTTGATTTAGATAGATTTAATACAGCTTTTGCATGATTTCTAGCAATTTTAAATTGGAAGAGTGATTCAGATGTTTTTGATTTTAAGTAAGAGTTATATGCTAATGACTTTTGGGATTTTGCTCTGGCACAATTGCCATCAAACCATTTTGGAGAGTTTGATCTTTTAGTGAATTGTTGACTTGGTATGAATAAATCCATACCAGCTAGTATTAAGTCGCAAATGTGGGACTGGGTAGAATTGGGATCACTAGAGAAGAAAGACTGCCATGGAACATCAGCAAGATAATTTCTAAATCCATCCCAGTCTGCCCTGTCAAAGTGCCATCGGGTCACCCTGACAGGTTCGGAATGGAGAGGTGTAGGAGAGTTAACTAATGAGGCTTTGATGAGATTGTGGTCAGAGGATCCAAGTGGTGACAGTACCTCTATCCTGTATTGATCTGGATTATTTGTCAAGAATAAATCCAAGAGATGGGCATTATGGTCAGGATTATCAGGTATTCTGGTTGGTCGCTTTACCAACTGGGTAAGATTAAACGATTCCGCAAACAGCTCGCATTCTAGACCAGCGTCGTCAGTCCGGGCAGAATGCAATAACCATTCAACATTGTGTATGTTAAAATCACCCAAAATGGTAATTTCATTGCTAAGGGCAAGGTCAAGGTTACTCAACTGAGTGGATATGCAATCAAATACACTGGGTTCCGAAGAAGCATTGGGGGAATGATAAACTACACAGATATATTTGGTAATGTTTTGGCAATTTAATTTATATAATGAGTAATCAAAAACTGGATGAAGTGAAGTTTAAAACAGTATCAACTGCATATTGGGATTTGATATAACAACAGGTGCCGCCCTTGTTTCGAGAGTTTGTAAGGAGATGGTAACCGGGAAAACAAAATGGAGATATATCGGTAGAGGGTGAGATTTGTGGTTCTGTGAGGAAAAGGGCCAAAGGGGATATGGACTGAAGGAAAAAATGAACTGAGTTTAAATTTGTGGTAAGGCCGCGGATGTTGGTAAAGAATAAGGCCGCACCGTCACCTCTTTGCCGACGAGCATTGTGTTTAAACCCAACTTAGCCACAGACTAGCTGAGGTTTTGGGTAGTGTTGCAGACTTCTCTTCTAGTCAGAATCTTTGGAGATTGCTTTCTGCTGCATTTGATGTTGATGTGTACACTCTAGTGATTAGATAGCTTATGTGTACTACTGATCTAACTAACGGAGAATAGGCTAGATTTCTCACTTGGAAACAAGACAACTCCTCTACCTAAGAAAAAATGGTCAGAACATTTGGGGAAGAATGCCCTTAGCCTTCCATCAAATGTTGTCCCGCCCAGAAAACCTCGTTCTGAATGACAGCACAAGACAACTAAGGCTACAGAAAATCTTCTAAGGCATGAGGGGCTTAAATCACGGTTGCACATCTCAAAGTTAATTATCCCAAGCTTTTTCAAGGTGTCTTTATGCAGAGCATCGTACACCGGCTGCAAAAGGACCCGAACTTGTCATCATGCTTGCCAACCAAGGAACCACTTCTGGCCAAAGAAATGCACCAGAAACACATTGACTTTGCAAGCAAATACAAAGGTTGGACTTCAGACTCTTGGAGGAAAGTAATGTTCTCTGATGAGAGCACCTTCATGTGTTTTCGTTCTTGTAATAGGCGGGTAAGGAGACCTCACAACGCCAGTCGCTATGACGCCCACTACATACAGAAGACTGTCAAACACGATGATAGCATAATGATGTGGGATTCTTATAGTGGGGAAGTGGGCAGGGGAGGCCTGTACTTCCTTCCTAAGAACACGACGATGAATGCTGACTAGATGATGCTGGTTTGGGACATCCACCTCCTATTGTTTTGACATTTATGGTTGCACACATTTTATGCAAGGTTCCACTTCATGTCACAAAGCAAAAAAGGATAATGAAATTCCTCTCAAATCATGATATTGAAGAACTAGAAGGTAACTCCGGATCTTATTTCCATCGAAAACGCATGGAATTACAGTATGTAACACCTTATCATTGCCATGCCTTATGGATGAGACTCGCAACATGTGGGTCAATGAGATGACTGCAGAATACTTCCAAAATTTTGTAAACGGAAGACCCAAAAGCCTTCAGACTGTAAATCGTCTAAAGGCAACAAGACCAAATATTGGGATTCAGTTATCTATCTATCTATCTATTGCCAGAAGCCTCAATCCCGTTTGGGGTGGCCACAAACAAATTGCCTCCAAGTCGCCCTGTCCCTCGCCATTTCACTGTCCTGCTCCCAACTCACACCTCCCTCTCTCATATACCTCTCCACCCCATCCCTCCATCTCATCCTCGACCTCCCCCTCCCTCTTCCCCTCTCCACCTCACTCACATACGCTCTCTTCGTCAGCCTTTCACCCTCCATCCTCTCCACATGGCCAAACCACCTCAGTGTGTTCCTCATAACGCTTCCTATCACATCCACATCCACACCACAACGCTCCTTTATATCTTCATTCGTCAGCCTGTCTCTCCATGTGACTCCACAGGCTCCTCTTAAATAACTCATTTCCACTGCTCTCACTCTTGACTTGTGTCCTTCCAACAATATCCAAGCTTCATTTCCATACGTTAGAGTTGGTATCATAATACTGTCATGTAGTAACTTTTTCACTTCCATGCTCACTTCCCTGTTTCTTATCACTGCTTTCAAAGAACCAGCAACCTTTCTTCCCTGCTGTACCCTTTCAAGCAGTTCACCCTCCAAACCTCCATCCTTACTCATCACACTACCCAAGTACTTAAACATACTCACATTTTCCAATTCCTCACCATCAAACCTCGCTGTACATTCACTGACTTCACCTTTCTCAAAGACCATCACTTTACTCTTCCCTACATTCACCTTTAGGTTCCGTTTCTAACACACTCTCTCAAGCTCATCCACCAAGCCTTGCAGCTCCCCTTCGTCTTCACTGAACAACACAGTATCATCTGCAAACAACAGTACAGGGAGTTTCCAAACACTATCCTCTCTCACCAGGGCCACTCCAACATCCACTACCCTACCTTGTACCTCTTTTATTACCCCATCCATGTACAAACTGAACAACCATGAAGACATGACACATCCCTGTTTCAACCCAACTTTCAAAGAGAAAAATTCACTTAGTTCACCAACCACACGCACTGCAACCTTCGCACCATCGTACATACTCTTCACAGCATTCAACATCTTCCCATCTACTCCATATATTCTTAACACTTTCCACAGTCCTTGTCAATCCACCCTGTCATATGCTTTCTCCAAATCCATGAAAACCGCATACAACTTCTTTCCCTTCTCTTGAAACTTTTCCACTAAAGATCTAAGAATGAATATCTGATCTACACAACCTCTTCCCTTTCTAAAGCCTCCCTGTTCTCTGTCCTTTCTCTAACTCTGTCAATAAGTATCCTACCATACACTTTTCCTATTATACTAAGAAGACAAATGCCCCTATGATTACCACACACTTCTTTTTCCCCTTTTCCTTTGTACAAGAGAATAATTATACCTGACTTCCAATCCTCCGGGACTCTACCTTCCTCCCAGGCCAATCTGCACATCTTCCACATCCATTCTACTACTATCTCTCCCCCATGCTTCAGTATTTCACCACACACTCCATCAATTCCTGGGGCTTTCCCCGATTTACCTTTATTCATTGCTTCCACAACTTCCATCCTACTGAATTCTTCCTGTCTTCTCACCACCCTCCTTCTCCCAGCCATTCCCCAGCCACTTACACTCGCATTACTTCCATCCTCTATGTTCAACAATTTCTTAAAGTGTTCTCTCCATCTGCTCACTTTTTCTCCCTTCTCCACTAGTAATCTACCATTTTTTTTCTTTCACTCCCCTGCTAACTTCACTTCCACCCTGTCTTACTCTTTTCACCTCTTTCCAGAACATTTTCTTAGTCCCTCCACTTTACACTCAAATTCCTTCAAATTCCTCATCCATTCTCTTCTTACTCTCTCTTACTAACCTTTTCACCTCTCTCTTTCTTTCTACATATAACTATCTCTTCCGCCTCTCAACTTCTTCCATGCCCCTATTTCTCATCCATTCATTGTATGCTTTCTTCTTTTGTGCCACAGCCTGTCTCACCTCTTCAGTCCACCACGCTGTTCCTTGCACCCCCCCTCCATCTTCTCTTCCTTCCACACACCACATCACATGCTGCACATATTTCTTCTGTAAATATCCTACACACACCTTCCACGTCTCCCATCTGCTCCAATTCATATTTGCCCAATCGTTCCTCCACTTCTCTCTTATACTCTGCCTTTTTCCATCCTCTTGCAACCTTTCCATGCTCCTTGCAACTACTCCTTCCTCTCGTCTTTCCCTTCTTCTATTCCTCCATCTTACTTGAATCCTAATTCTGGCCACCACCAAGTAGTGGTCAGAAAGTCCACTCCCCCAACCTCTATAAGCTCTTGCATCCATTACACATCTTCGCATCCTTTCATCCACACATATAATCAATCATTGCCTTCCTTTCATTCAGTTCACCACCCACCCTTCTCATCACTCGCCATGTATACCTGTGGATCATTTTATGCCTGAAGAGGGTATTGACTATCACCAACACCCTCCCAGCACAAATGTCGACTAACGCACTCCCATTCTCATCTATCTCAGCAGGCACACCACACCCACCAACTATTCCATCCACCTTCACATTCCCAACTTTACCATTCATATCACCGATCAAAAACACTCTCTCATTCCTTCCAAAATTTTCCATGCACACTTCTACATTTGTCCAGAACTCTTCTCTCACTCTTCTAGCACGGTCTTGCGTTGGCGCATACACACACACAATCGCCCACATTTGTATTCCAACTTTCAAATTTACCCACACAATCCTTGACCCAACTGATCCATACTGTCTTATGCTCTTCTTCCATCTTTTACTCACAACTATACATACTCCTTCCTTTGCCCTCTCATTCTTACCTACTCCTGCACATATACCCCATCCATACTCTCATTCTCTCACACTTTCTCCTCTTCATTTTGTTTCAGTTATTCCACATACATCCACTTTCGCCCCCTCAAGCACCTTTACAATCTCTCTCTCTTTCGCCTCATCATTAGCTTCTCTTACATTCCATGTACCCATTACCAAGTCCTTTGTCCGGTCCTGGGTCGTCATCGTTTGGTCAGTCCTTGTTCGAGGCTTCTTGTTTGTTTTTTTAGTTAGTTGTTTTCCGGGGAGGGGCACTAACCCTTCGCCAACCCTTTTAGTCGCCTTTTACGACAAGCAGGGATACTGGGGGAGTATTCTTGAAAAAAAAACCCTACCCCCAGGGGTGTGATTTTTTTTTTTTTTTGAACATGATGCCCTGTGCAGTCAGTTTCTTTTACAGAGCCTGTATAGCCTTAACAAAGTGTCAAGTCTCTGCTCCCTGAAGTCTGATAGTTATGAAAACAAAAAAAAAATCCTCCAAGAAGGAAGGATTAACTAAGCTGGCATATATATATATATATATATATATATATATATATATATATATATGTGTGTGTGTGTGTGTGTGTGTGTGTGTGTGTGTGTGTTTTACAAATACCATGGATAACATTTGTCCTTATATCACAGGATGATCATAATATCACATCACTAAATATACGTTTTTAAATGTTTACTGTGATTTTTTTTATTTTTATTTGTTTCAGTATAGTCGATCAAAAATATCAGGACCACTATACATTTACATGAAGCAATCTGACGCCAAAGCTGAAGAATTTGCAGAAATCAGATTGAACCTACCGGCTGTTTCCAGTCATGCTTCATGAGGATGCCTTATGCTGCTTGCATGTGATATTTCCTAATCAGACCATCATAAGTTTTGTTACTGTATTCACACCGAGATGATAACAGAACTACTTTTTCTGAGACATACTGAACTTTACTGCTTAATTAAAGTAACACTGGACCCCTCCATGAAATTTTTTTACTTTTCATTTCTCCCTTTTCTTTCTTTTTTTTTTTTTTTTTTTTAATTGTAAGTAACACTGTCTTCTTCCTCTGTCCAGGTGTTTCTTGGGTGTTGGCTTTTGTATGCTTTACTGGTGACGACCTATTACAAGACCTCCCTTACCAGTACCTTGACTGTGCCCTTTGCTCCTTCTACCATAAACACACTGCAGCAGCTCCATGATTCCAATTTTAAATATGGAATCAGGAATGACAAGGTTAGTATGGCAGGGATTACTTATCTTGAACTCCACTGCAGTCCTGGAGTGATGCAAGTGGCATGATTTGTCGTGGTTAGTGGATTCGTAGCTCCACCCCACTCGCTTTCCCCTGTCAGCCTCCCCTCCCCCCCCCCAGTTCCAAGGAATCGTCCCATAAGCCCTTTCTTTAAATAAAATAAAATGGAGCCACAACCGTCCAGCACATTTTGTTTGCTTATTGAAGGTAACTGAAGTGATTATGCATGTAAAGTAGAACATGTAACCATTAACAGAACATCAGAGGAACTTACTATACACAGCGTCTGTGCCTCAATAAATTATTTCACCTCATTCTTCTACAACATCGCCGTCTCAGTTTACATGAATACTTAGACGGCAATAAACTCACACACACACACACACACACACACACACACACAGAGGGAGTCAATCCAGGCAGATGTGCGACATCGGCGCTCCGTACCGAACCAACACGGCCAGTGGCATTACCTAAATTAGGATCTTTGTATGAGTCAAGCTCTGTACCAGGTTAGACTAAATGATTTTTCATTATTAAAAGAAAAAAAAAACAAGTTTAAACAAGACTTGTTCAAACAGAAAAGAGAACCAAGACGAAAGAATGCGCTGAGTCAGCTGAGGTTTGTTTAGACTACAGCAGCAGGGGGAATGTAAGTACCGGTACATACTCTGTACTTTAATTATTGCAAAATGGATACATACTTTAGTGAAGCAAATTTGGAAAAGAAAAGGGATAAAGGTAGAAAGCAAAATGATGATTTCTACCAAGAACTGGTTGAAGTGGAGATTCACAATAGACTGGTTGAACATGTACACAAACTAGAAATGGCTTTCAAAAATTAAATTGATGAAATAAAGAAGCAGATGCACTTGCAAAAGGAAGAAATAGAAAAACTAGGAAGGGAGGCCAACAAGAAAGACATAACCATCAGTGAACTAAAAGTGGAATTGAGTACACTTAGGAAGAAAATGAGTGAAATGGCAAGTACAGTAGTCAATCACGAGAGTGTTATGGAAGAGTTCAAAAATGACACAGAGACAATTATGTAAGTAAGCAGTCTTATAGACCAGAGCAGTGATATTGAGGAGATGATAACACAGGTGAATGAAGCTGTGCAAAGCTACAAAAATGATGTGGAAACCACGTATGCTGAAATGATGAAAGTAAAGAAAGACTTAGAAACAAGGGTGGAGGAAAAAAAAAAACATTAAAAAGGAAGTGAAAAGAATAATCCAAAACAATCCAAAGTTAGTCAGAGATTCAGTAGATATAAACAAATCTATAGTAATCACTGGTATAGAAGAGGAAGAAGAAAAAAACAAGATCACAAGAGACAAAAAGGAGATGGCAAATGTAATGAGCTTACTGAAAGAAGTATCAGAGGAAATCTGTAGTAAAGACACAAAATGTTAGGGAAATACGAGAAAAGCAAGACAAGACCTCTAAAGGTGATTTTCCAGAGTGTAAACACTGTGGAAGAGATACTAAAAAATGCAAAGAATCTTATGGAAAAAGAGGAGTTCAAAAATGTATGGATAAAAAGATGCCTAACACAAGAGGAACTGGAATTACTGAAAGAGAAAAGGGAGGAAGCAAAAACAAAAAATGAGGGAAGATCAGAAGAGGAGAAGAAGAAATTTTTTTACAAAGTAATAGGATTGCAGGTACGAAAGTGGTACACAAACAAGATGGAATAAAAAGGAGGAAGGTAGTAAAACCATGTCATGACAAGTATATAGACAAGATGATAAAGTTGATGTACTCAAATGTGGATGGAATGGTATCTAAATTACTAGAGATGAATGATAATGTCAGAGAAAATGAACCACAAATAATATGCCTAACTGAAACAAAATTAACACCAAGGATATCCAATGACATACTAAACTTAGAGGAATACAATATATGGTGAAGAGACAGAAATTTAAAAAAAGGAGGAGGAATTAAAATATTAACTAAGAAAAATCTAAAAGTCAACGAAATAAAATTAGATATACCATCACAAGTAGAACTGATTGCAATAGAGATCAACACATCTGAAGGGAAAGTAATTGTAGCCAATTTGTACATGCCACCCAGATCAAACACATGGGAAAGAGATGAATATGAGGACCTGACAGAGAGTACAATTCAGAGTTTAAGATCATTACTACATAAAATGGAAGAGAAATCGGAAAGAATTATACTAACTGGGGATTTTAATACACATATAAATTGGAATACTCTAGATATAATTAGCCAAGAAAGCTGTTGGGATCAAAAACTCCTGGATCTTGTGCAAGAGTTTTTCCTAACGCAACATGTGAGGGAAACCACCAGAAAAAGAGGACTTGATGTACCTTCAGTGCTAGATCTAATATTTACTAGGCAAGAAAATGATATTGACAGTTTAATATATCACCCTCCACTAGGCAAAAGCGATCATGCAGTACTAAATTATAAATTCAGGATAGCATATGACATAGTTAACAGCAATGACAGTTACAAGAAGAGCCTAAACTATAAAAAGGGAAATTATCAAGACCTAAAGAAGTATTTCTTAGAAGTTGATTGGAAAAATGAGCTTAGAGGATAAGATTTAATGGCTGTATATAAAAAATTCTGTGAATTTTATGAAATAGGAGTCCAGAAATACATCCCAAAGCACAAAGAAGCAGATAAGAAAATAGAAAAATGGTTCAATACAGAATGTAAAAAATCAAAAGAAGAGATTTGTTGTGGAATTGATACAGAAGACACAATAGTGAAAGGGCGTATAATAATTGCAAACAGGCAAGAAACGATTATACAAGAATAAGGAGGGAAGCCCAAAAATAGTTTGAGGAGGATATAATAAATAAAAGTAGTGATCAACCAAAGCAGTTTTACAGCTAAATTAGAAGCAAAACCAAAGTAAAAGATATAATACAATCCATTACGGACGAGGGAATCACCTATATACAAGAGAAAGATATTTGTGAAGCACTAAATAAGAATTTCCAATTAGCTTTTACAGAAGAATAAAATTTTGAGAGGGACTATGTGGAACATGCATGTCCACACATACTACCAGGTATACAAACAGCAGAAAAAGTAATACAGGAGGAGTTAACTAGATTAGACAGAGGAAAAGCAAGTGGTCCTGATGAAATTTCATGTTGGGTACTACGAGAATATGCAAAGGAGTTAAGTAAACCATTATCTTTAATCTTCAAGAATCCTTGAGTCAAGGTAAACTACCTGATATTTGGAAAAAAGCAAATATTGTCCCCTTATTCAAGAAAGGAAATAAACAAAATCCACTCAACTACCGACCAGTATCACTGACCAGTGTTGTAAGCAAGGTATTAGAAAAGCTTATAAGAAAATCTTGGGTAAATCATCTAGAAGAACAAAGTATGATAACAGAAAGACAGTTTGGTTTCAGAAAAGGAAAATCATGTGTTACTAATCTGTTGAGCTACTATGACAGATTAACAAACACAATACAGGAAAGGGAAGGATAGGTGGACAGTATCTATTTAGATTTCAAGAAAGCTTTTGACACAGTACCACACCAAAGAGTTTTATGGAAACTGTACTATCAAGGAGGAATTCGAGGCAAACTGTTTTGTTGGATACAAGACTTTCTCATAAAAAGAGAAATGAGGACAGTACTAAGAGGAAACTACTCATCATGGAAAGAAGTGACTAGTGGAGTACCACAGGGTTCAGTGCTGGCACTAATCATGTTTTTAGTGTATATAAATGATATAAATAGTAACACTGGAAATGAGAGCTATCTGAATATGTTTGCAGATGATGCAAAAATACAAAGGAGAATTACTAACACAGACTCTTGTAAAGAGCTACAAGAAGAATTAAATAAACTTCATGAATGGAGTAGTACATGGCAAATAGAATTCAATGTGGACAAGTGTCATGTAATCAAGTTTGGTAAAAGTGGAAAAAGATCTGATTGGGATTATAAGTTAGGAAATAAAACCCTATACACATCAGAAACAGA
The DNA here is from genome assembly GCF_032717465.1 of Coenobita brevimanus. Taxonomy (NCBI): domain Eukaryota; kingdom Metazoa; phylum Arthropoda; class Malacostraca; order Decapoda; family Coenobitidae; genus Coenobita; species Coenobita brevimanus. The sequence goes on from NC_137009.1 coordinate 16,897,288, forward strand.
GAAAGACCTAGGTGTGAATATCAATAACAGACTATCTCCGGCTGACCACATCAGCGAGAAGGTACGGAACATGTATACACTGCTTGCAAATATGAGAATAGCATTCACATACATAAATGAAGACATGCTGAGAAGGATAATAACATCATTCATTAGACCAACCCTGGAATATGCATCAGTAGTCTGGAGTCCTCATCTCAAAAAACACATAGACAAGATAGAAAAAGTTCAAAGGGCCGCTACAAGATGGATACCAAGCTTAAGGGACCTAAGCTACGAAGAAAGACTAAATAAACTGAATCTACCAACACTACAGGAGAGAAGGAAAAGAGGTGACATGATAATGCTATATAAGTGCATATCAGGGAAGGAGAAAATAGACATAAATGATTACTTAACATATGGAGAAGCATCAGCGAGAGGACACTGCAAAAAACTGCATAAGAAGAGAGGTGATAAAGACGTAAGGAAATTAAGTTTCCCAAACAGAGCAATTGATCAATGGAATGCACTACCGAATGAAATAGTGTGTGCCAAAACAATTCACAAATTTAAGGATATGTACGATAAATATGGTTTAAGACACGGGACAGTACGAGCTTGACTCATTCCTGTAAAGATACAATTAGGTAAGAACAATTAGGTAAGAACACACACACACACACACACACACACACACACACACACACACGAACGCAGTATGCAAATAAGAATATAATTACATATGAAAAACTATCTGGTATATATAAGACTGCATGGTAATGTGTAAACACACTGGAGACGAACCTGGACCAACAATGGCCATGCACCATGACAACCACTGTTATTCTTAAAGTTTTCTTATATCTTCCACATAAACTACAGACACTGATAGGTATTCGCACAAAAATTGAGGTGTACGGTATTTGACCGATCTTAAGTTCACAGGAAACTATCTTTTTCTTTTCACAAAGCTCCCCACTATGTGTACTTTTTCTGATATTACAGACTTAATTCAAAATTCTATTGTCTTGTTAAGACCAGCTGCACCATCTTCACACTTCCATACAATGTATATACATTGTTGCTCTTGAAAAGTGATACCCGAACTTCACCATTCCGTCCCCCCCCAAAAAAAAAAAAAAAAAAAAAAATCAATAGATGCTAGTCGCGATTAAAATGGTCTGGGTCGCCCCGGTGGTCCAGGTGGCCCAAATCTCTGGGCAGTGGTCAAAATATGTGTGTGGGCTCATATCCACTAAGGGTTGTACCACAATATTTACCTTTCATCACAACCTTTCTCCCCTGAGACTTTCCACATTTTCCAGTTGGTCTGTTTGCCTTTCATTCAGCTTGACATTATAGTCATGACTGCATTACATAATGGCTGAGCTGAAAATAACTCTGGGAACAAAACCCTCTTCTACTCCCTCCTTTTACCTCCTTTTCTCCTAATTTGTCCCTACCACATTCCCTCTTCCTCCTTCCCGCCCTATCTCACTACATGATTCTAGGAACACCAGGTAACTGTTTCATTTATCTACACATCTCTATGGGAACAACATTACTATCTTATCATCGTGGCAGAGAGCAAATATCAGTCATGTCACAGACATATTAATAATATTTACGTGTATTGCGTGCCTTCCAAGTACATGTCATTTCTTTATAGTAAAAGTGTCATTAAAAGCTCGAACGATTGGGTATATTCTTCATCAGCCTCATCACTACATGGAGGCTATCCAAAGTTTAAAATAAACAACAAGAAGAAACTTTTAGAAATTATCACCTGGTAATTCAGTTGGTGAATCTTCAACATTCCTCGCAAATTATTAACAATATGATATATATTTTTTTCAGAGTGCAGCATACCAGCTCTTCATGACTTCCACTGTACCTCAATATCAGAAAATGGTGAAGGATATGCAGTTTCACACCTCATCAGACAGTATGGTGCTCGTGAACCAAGGAAGGTTTGCCTTCATAACATCCAAGACATTCCTACAGATCACTATGATGGAGCACAACAGTAACCCCAGGAGGACACATGACCTACATGTGGCCACTGAGGAGTTCTTCCCTGGGGGTTATGCATGGGCCTTCCCAAAAGTAAGTAGGGATGTATAACTGTGGGCTGAGGAGGCTTTCTTACACATTTTGCTCTTCAGTGGTAGGAGTTAAATACTAGTATTCACCTATACTCGTAGAGAGAGAGAGAGAGAGAGAGAGAGAGAGAGATTTGAATTTCATGATCTGATGATATAATAATCACTATGCAGTATACTACCAAAGTCTGAGGCAGATAAAATCCTGGATATATATATATATATATATATATATATATATATATATATATATATATATATATATATATATATATAGATAGATAGATAGATAGATAGATAGATAGATAGATAGATATAGTATAGATATAGATATATATATCCATTATGAAAGTAAAAACACAGAAAGATGAAATAGAACGAGCGGAATTAAATAAGCTTATCAACAAAAGACAAAGAGAAGAAAAAAGAAAAAGAAACATGGATCAGATCAAAGAAACCATCAAAAACAGAAACAGTCTGAAACAGGTCCGAAGTAAAATGGCACTAGGAAAGCAACAAATGACATCACTCAAAGAAAAAAACGGTGAAATCATTAAATGTAGAGATAAGATGATGAAGAGAGTTGAAGAATTCTACAAAGAACTGTATGCATCAAAGACAGTAGTACCAATAGCTAATTTTTCAGTTGACACAAGTGAAATACCTGAGGTAACACCAGACGAAATAAATATTTGTCTTAAAAATATGAAAAGAGGGAAGGCTCCGGGAGAAGATGGAATAGTAACAGATTTACTGTTGGGTAGAAGCACAGAATAGGCATGCTCACTTATTTACCCACTGTATAAAACAGAAGAAAATTCCCAAAATATGGTGTAATGCAATAGTTTTTTTACTCTACAAAAAAGGTGACTCAAAAGACCTTAGTAACTACCGACCCATTAGGTTATTATCAGTCATTTACAAACTTTTCACTTAAGTCCTTACGAATAGAATCACAACAATTTTGGAGGAAAACCAACCTCGTGAACAGGCAAGTTTCCGAAGCGGGTATTCGACCACTGATCATCTACACAATGAATCAGCTAATCGAGAAAACTACGGAATATAATAAACCACTGTGCTTAGGTGTTGTTGATTACGGAAAGGCTTTTGATTCAGTGGAGCACATAGCAATTATACATTCATTGCGAGAACAGAGAGTGAATGAGAACATTGTAAAACTGCTCGAAAACATATATCAAGAGGGAACTGCTACAGTTAAATTACATAAGGACTCGGAAAAAAATTGAGAAGGGCGTGCGTCAGGGAGATAAAGTTTGATCAAAATTATTTACAGCATGCCTTGAAAGTATTTTCAGAAAGCTAGACTGGGAAAACAAAGGAGTGAACATAGATGTAGAAAAGCTAAACCATTTAAGATTTGCGGATGACATTGTCCTAATCTCAGAAACAGCGGAGGCATCGCAAGAAATGTGAAATGACCTGAACAGAGAAAGTCTGAAAGAAGGACTGAAGAGGAACTGGAGTAAAACTAAACTAATGTTTAACCCACAAACACCAAAGAGCGTCATCAGAATAAGCGATGAAATTCTTAAAGAAGTTGAGGAGTACAACTACTTGGGACAAATACTAAAATTAACGAAAGATCTTGATAGT